>NC_047129.1:20692875-20877875 GCF_009829125.3 Periophthalmus magnuspinnatus | reverse complement strand
AACTCTATACACCTTCATTAAAATAATGTTGATGATTTCAGCCCTACACTTGCCCATCTGTACTGAACAAAAGGTAAAACATAGATGCTTACTTGAAAACTACCACTTTATGACATCAGTCATTTTGAGTTTTGGAAATGTAGACTAAATAATACAGGATTACTGTGTGAATGAAACAAAACACAACTCCGGGTATTTTTTTGATGAGGTAACATCATTATAACACGGCTTAATACTCACAAGAATCAATCTAGCCTCTTTAGGCTCTTTAGCTATTTAGTTTGTTTGCATTTCCAGAATTAGTTTGCTTCTTTTTTAAATGTGTTGTATTTGGTCATTATAATGTATGTTAGAGCGTAATTATCCTATAGTTATTGTTTATAGTATTTGTTATAGTAAATGCATTGTACAAAAAGTCAAGTAAAGCACCTGTTTTTAAATGTCTGCAAAGATTATGCTGTGGATGAAGTGGCAGCCTGTTTCTGCTTCAGGGGTCCTGGGCAGTGACTACATCAATGCTAACTACATTGATGGCTACAGGAAGCAGAATGCATACATTGCCACTCAGGGGCCACTGCTGGGGACGCTGGGGGACTTCTGGAGGATGGTGTGGGAACAGAATGTTTGTACTATCGTCATGATGACACGCCTGGAAGAGAACTCTCGAGTGAGTGCACTGTGCACAAAAAACCTAAGTAACAATATTTCAAATTATAGATAAGTCAATAACTCCACTGACTATAGGATGTAAATAACATACAACGGAGGTAGTCATACCATTGTATCCCTAACTGGATATAGTGCCCCTGATTTTATCATTTTAACTACAAAAATTTAAACATTCCATTTCCTAAAACAGCTTGTTGAGAGTTGACTGTAAATGACACAAATAGTTCACTCTATTTAGTCCATTTTGACATTCTTAACAAAAAATGTAGTAGTAAAACACTTTCACGGTTTTTCAGAATCTCCCACACATATCCACATAAAAATCATTTGAGATCACTAAGTGTGTTGTTTGTTTGTTTTTTATTTTCTCTTTACTGTTCTTAATGTTCCTCCTTGGTTCTTGGACTACAGATAAAGTGTGAGCAGTACTGGCCGAGCCGTGGCACAGAGACCTACGGTATCATGCAAGTGAGCACCGTGGACACAGTGGAGCTGGCCACCTACAGTCTGCGCACTTTTACCCTCCACAAGGTGGGCCTACCACGCATCAGGTCGTGGAAAGGTCAACATATACTTTATCTCCCAGAGGTTTATGATGTGTTGTGATGTGATTAGCATAAAAAGCAACTCAACATTTAGAAATGCTGAAGATGATGAAAAAATTATAAGCCAAAGGAGCACGGTTTGGAGTTGGCACTTACCAATAACGGCACAATGAAACGTTTTGAGTATAATGTAAACATTTATCAAGAAAGCACAAGCTTAAAGTACAAATGTGCTTAAGTCATATCACAGCTCGTCATACCACGCCAAGGACTGAATGGACGGTGCTTTTGTCTATGCCAGATGCACAGCTTCATACAAATATTCATAAAAGTGGTACAACTTTTATAGATTTAATAGCATGTATTTAATGGAATACAATGTGATTAAACAGGTTGCATGTTCAAGATTCCTCTTTATAAATATTATTGTTCATTTCAAATCTCCTCTCCCCTCTGCTCCACATACAAGCTGCTCGCTCAACTCACAGCAGCTGGATTTTCATGTGTTTAGGGCATGTGTTTAGGGCATGTGTTTAGGCACATGTTACCATAGAGATCTACCCCAATAAGAACTAATCCAGCTTTGTAGTACCACTAAACCACAAACTTACCTCAGTAACTCTATAATCAAGCTATGTACTGCAAGCCTCATGTGTGCACACCGTATGTCTAGAATGGCTGCAGTATGAAAAGAGAAGTACGGCAGTTCCAGTTTGTGGCCTGGCCTGACCATGGTGTGCCCGAATATCCCACTCACATGCTGGGTTTCCTGTGCAAGGTCCGAGCCTGGAGGCCCCCGGATGGTGGGCCCATTGTGGTGCACTGCAGGTAAGAACTCAGCACTTCTAAATGTAGCTCAGGGGAGTTCTGATTAAAACCTGTTTTTAGACACTGAAAAACAGCATGATCACACTACAGCCTAGTCACACTAAATCACAGTCATTAGATGTAACTGTTATTTTTGTGCCAGTATACCCATGTGGTGTACCATCTCTGTATTTCAGTAGTTAAGGGAATATCTATCATGTCTTATTTACTTGAATACAGAATATTAATCAAAATTTTCCTAATGAATGGGTTTTTGTCAATTTCTTCTGTGACCTAGTATTGTCTCAATTTCAAACTTGATTCCATACTGAATTGAATATGAATATAATGTAAATCTCATACACAAAATAATAGCACTTTCTTTATGTTCCCATTATGTCTTATACTTATTCTGATTAAGCTCAAATGCATACTAAAACTTTTCAGGAAAGCTGAAATTTATCCTGTTAATGTTCTAGTTCCAATACTATATTAATTTTAGTGTTGATTAGTATCTGACTTTCAATACATTTGACAACTCTACTGTGAGCTAATTTTAATTTCATAATTTATGGATTAACTTGAAATAAAAAATAAAAAAAAGCTAATGGCGTAAGGTTCTTGGGGGGGCATTATTCACCAGGCCCTCTGATTAAAAGATAGTAGCAGTGGCTAACGTAGCTGTGTGTTTAAAGTGCTGGAGTGGGCCGGACTGGATGCTTCATTGCTATAGACGCCATGTTGGAGAGGATGAAGCACCAGCAGTCTGTGGACATATATGGTCACGTGACATGTATGCGCGCACAGAGAAACTACATGATCCAGACTGAGGAGCAGTATGTTTTCATTCATAACACTGCACTGGATGCTGCCATCTGTGGTCACACAGAAGTGGCAGCCCACTGCCTTCACACGCACGTGCACCAGCTGAGCCAGCCAGCACGAGGACACACCTGCAGCCCCATGCAGCTGGAGTTCAAGGTCAGTATTTGCCCTCAAGACATCAAAGCACCCCACTTGCTTGTTCAGATAAATAAGCTTGGTGACATCCATCCATTTTCTTCCTCTTATCTGGGGCCGGGTCGCGGAGGCAGCAGTCTAAGCAGGGACTCCCAGACTTCCCACCTACCCTTTGGGGTCCCACTGGAGGAGCTGGAGGACATGTCTGGGGTGATGGGAGTCTGGGAATATCTGCTTAGACTGCTGCCCCCACAACCTGGCCCCCGGATAACCAGAAGAAAATGGGTGGGTGGATTAAGATTTTTGTCATAAAATAGCAGGTTTTTTGGTCTAGTCACTGATAGAAATTATCAGGGTAAACATTTGTGCATTCACCTTTTGAATATTTCATGACAAAGTACATTATAATGTAACAGAAAAAAACTGCCCCGTGCCCCCCTCTGAGAGTATGACATCATCACATTTTATAATCTGAAAACTATCAATTTCTTTCTACTATCAATCTTTATAAAAAAAGGGAAGCACTTTATGTATTTATGGACAGAGAAGATGTCTGGTTTTAACAAAAGTTGAATTTCTTGGCTTGTTCTGCTGTTGACGCTTTGACCAATCAGATTCAAATATTTGCGATGACTTTCTGCCTCATTTCAGAGCACTCCACATCTCAATCTGACATAAACCAGGTTAAACAAGCAGCAGATTTGGACAGTCCTTTATTTGTGAAGAATGGCCTGCAGTCTTTATTTCTTAATTTTGCAGGCAGAAATATGGGAAACAACAACAACTAGTTCCCTAAAAGCGCATCAGCATTACTTGCTAGTTCACTGCAGATGAAAATGCTCCATAATCAGACGCAGAGAGCACAGAGCAGTCTAATTTTGTTCCCAAGAACTCCTTTTACACTATACTATCTGGGGGCCAAATATTACTTTACTGCCCCCATTAATACCCCCAGTTAATACCCCATAGAATAAAAAAAAAAAAACTTCTTTAAGCGAAGAACAAACTCAACACAATTGAAAGTTACATTTCTGCCACCATCATCCTTGTTTCTGTTACTGTTTTGTCAGAAGCTGTCCAGCTGTGCAGTAACCCCCTCCACATGTATCACTGCCAGTTTGCTGTGCAACAAATCCAAAAACCGTCTGCTAACCATCCTGCCGTTTGAGCCTAGCCGCGTGAGTCTGCAGCCCCTCAGAGGAATGCAAGGCTCAGACTACATCAACGCCAGCTTCATTGATGGATACAGGTCCAACACCACCCATCGCAACAGCACAGAATTTATTGCCATTTACTCATTAAAAGTTATGTTGTCATTTTACAGCTGTGAGAAAAAGCATAAACGGTAGAGAGAGAGACTGGGAAAGAGCGAGAGTGTGAGGGAGACAGAGAGAGAGAAATGAGAGAAAGAGAGAAAAGAGGTGAGAGCAAGTGAGACGGAGAGAGCATGAAGGCAGAAAAACAGTGGCATTTTCAAGGAGGTCAGATGTCAGAAGATGGTTAGGGGATAGCTCCAGTTAAAAAGAAAGGGAGGAAAGTTCTGTGTTTACCATCTGAAAGGAGGAGAGTAGATTGATGGTAGGACCAAGGATACGAGGGCTTCTGGGTGTTTGAGCAGTATACAAATATACACCTGTGCTCATATGATATTCCCCAAAACTACTGCATAATCAACTAATAATAATAATAATAATAATAATAATAATAATAATAATAATACATCACAGTAACTCAGAGACACTTCACAATAGTGTAAGACAAAACAAGGACAGGACAAAGAAAACAAGTAGTGAGGAAGCAGTCGTTTATGGGGGTTATAGGCTGTGAGGAAAATGTAAGTTTTGAGCTGTTTTTTGAAAGTGTTTAATGAGTCAGAGTTTCTGATGTGGAGGGGGAGAAAATTCCAGAGGGTGGGTGCAGCGATGGCAAAAGCTTGGCCCCCCTAGGTCCGATGTTTTGGTTTGACTGTGGGAGTGAGGAGGTTTGAGTCAGCTGATCGGAGGCGGCGGGAGGGGTGGGGGGTTGGACAAGGTTAATGAAGGGCCTGGTTTACAGTTTCAGCCTTAATGGCCTATAGGCTTGCTCTATTGTTCTTTGTTTCCTTTGTTTTCTTTGGGTCTCAGAAACAGGAATGGGGGGGCCTTAGACATCATCTATATACCCATGTATAACTCCATCCTGAGACCCAAAGCAAACAAAGGAAACAAAGAGAATAGAGCGGGCCAGTAGGACCATTACAGGTTGAATATGGGCCATTAAGGCTGAAACTGTAAACAATAGCTGTTTACAGTTTCATTGTAGTTAGCTCCTCTCTTCAGATGGATTTAAGGCAGTGTGCACCTGCAATCTGACCAGAACTGAGGAAGCGGCTTGGATGAGCAGCAAAACATCTTCACTCCTACAACATTTTGTCCGGTTGACAGATTTAACTTTGGCTTTTACTTCTTGTCACACATGTTTGAGTCAGAATGTCTGTGCCCTCCTCAGACAGCAGAGGGCGTACATCGCTACACAGGGCCCTCTAGCTGACACTACAGAGGACTTCTGGAGGATGCTGTGGGAACACAACTCCACCATTGTGGTTATGCTCACCAGACTGAGCGAGATGGGACGGGTAAGCACACAGCTGGCCCCCACGGTGTGTCATCCAGGAGAGCTCTATACTAGTGCAAGGTCCAAAAAGTGCTTATCCATACTCCATGTACAGTTGAGCATTTGATTTTTGTTGTACAAAATAGGAAAACCACCTATTTCCAACTAAAATGAAAATAGGGGAATTGGAAAATTGTAAAACAAAAACAAGTTAGGCCTATTTCCTATTTGTCCATATTGTCCTTAGGGAGCAGCCCTGAAAGGTCTGTGCCCAGAGAAGCTAGATAGGCTATACTCGTGTAGTGAATGTGTAAGGTGAAACATTATATATAATATACATACATACACACACACACATACACACACACACCCCTACACACACCCACACACACACACACACACACACACACACACACAGGCTACACTTCTCAAGCTCATTTGAGCTTGAGAAGTGTAGCTGAATGCTGATAAAGAGAGGGAAGGTAGAAGGGGTGTCATTCCCAGAAGGAACAATAGTAGACTTTGAGGACAGTTACAAGTACCTTGGTATTCCACAAGCAAATGGCAACCTTGAAATGAGGAAAGCAGCCACGGCCAAATACCTCCAGCAAATAAGGCAAACTCTGAAGCTGACTACAATATTATGTCCTTGTGTCTCCTGGACCGCGCAGTGTCCTCAAGCGTCCCCGAGCCCCCTAGTGTGTGTCTAATTGCCCGATGCTGTTGTTGATGCTGATGTTCAAGCCATAAGTTTGTTCTGCAAACGCAGACAAACCGTAACATGTAATAATAGACTGTATAATCTACAGACCTAATAATCAGACTGTTAAGATCAGAAGCAACACATTGGTGTGCAAAGTATAGAACAGACAGATTTAATCTGTGCATCACTGGTTCAACTGATTTTCAATTGCCTGCATTCCAAATCATATAAAACAAAGAATGGAAAATAAGAAATAATCCAATGCTATGAGTAGATTTGTCAAGATGCTCAAACTCGATTTCACTACCAAGGAATAGACTTTGGTCAATACTGATTCAGATACTACAATGATAATAAAATAAAAGGCTTTCTTTTGACAATAGAATATTATTTTCAACATTAAATAATAGTACTTTATTTTATATTATCATGTGGACTTATATCTGTGTTATCCCTCAGTTGGAGTTGTTTTGTTTCATTCACACATGTTTGAGTAACCCTTTATGGTCTGTCTAGATCTCCAAGGCTCAAAATGCTCTGTTCCACTTTGTGATGTCATGTAGTGGTAGTTTTCAAGTTAACAGCCACCTTTTTACATTTAGTTAAGTAGAGATTGACAATCATCCCACTGATTCTAATGAAGGTGTATGGAGATTATAAACACAGTGGAGCACTTCTTGTATTACCACATAACATCTGGAACAGATGGTGGAACAGAGATTTAAGAGACAAAAAGCAACTTCAGGTATGTTTTAATGAGGAAACAACATTATAACATAGACCAGAAAATAGCATATTATGGGCCCTTTAAGTGTATTTATGTTGTGTGAAATTACAAGACAAGAACAGTCATAAACATTTTCACATCTTGTTTTGATATCATTTTACAATCAAGGAACCCGTGTTATCCAGATTAATGGTCAGATCAATGTTTGCATTTGTAGGAGAAGTGCCACCAGTACTGGCCTACCAAAACATCTGCCCGATCCCAGTACTTTCTGTTGGAGCTGATGGCTGAGTACAACATGCCCCAGTACATCCTACGGGAGTTCAAGGTCACAGACACCCGGGTACGTTCTACACGTGTGTGTTAAACATGTGCCAATCAAGCAAAATATAAGGTATGTTTTTGATGAGGAAACAACATAACATAGATCAGAAAATAGGGTCCTAAAATGACCCTAATGTCCAAAAATATCATATATAAATCTCGGTTATGAACCTTATATTCCATTATATATTTAGATATTGTTTATTTAAAGTAAAGTAAGTGGAATGTTCCACAGTAGGCCATTAAATATTCAAGTTTTTCAATATTGCTCAAAAATACCCAAAAAAACATACTGTTCTAAGTGTTGCTGTCACCACTCCCTAGAGTATCTTTATAGAGATAAGTAGGTTTAATGCCATACTGTGAAAAATTCCATACAAAGCACTAACATCTCTATGGCGACAAGCAGGTGGCACCTCGAGCACCTTTAAAGGGTCCAGATTAATATGGCTTCAAGCTCACGTCAATTTTGTGTAATCTAGGACCTTTAAGTATTCACTCTTTTGTTTATTTTAACCTGTATTTTGTTGATTCACTCCTTTCTTTTCAGAATGTCGAGTCCAGAACCATAAGGCAATTCCACTTCACAGGCTGGCCAGAACAAGGAGTCCCCAAAACAGCAGAAGACTTTATTGATTTCATTGGACAAGTTCACAAGACTAAGGAGCAGTTTGGCCAAGATGGACCTATCACTGTACACTGCAGGTGATTGAAATATAAAAAGCGCTTTTTGCATTTATGATGTGCAAATGAATTTAGCAAAGGTATCAAATTTATTGTGTGTGTCAATTTGAATAGTCATATTTAGCATATCACATAAGCCGGCAGCTATTTACTTAACAAACATAAGCAGCTGTCAATCAAGACATGCAAAAAAAGGTTTTGACCCACATTATTTGTGATGGTTGCACACATGGATGACACACAACTGCTATTGAGTAGAGGCTAGGTGGGCACGCACTGGGCTTGTGGCCCGATTGACTTTGTCCTCCAAGTCTATTATTTCTGTGGTTTCTTTTCTCCTGGCCATTATGACATCAAATCAAGCCGCTTCATAAGCGTGCCGGTCTCCTTTATCACATCTGCGACCTGGCCTCCCAATGCAGGAACTTGACCCTCAGTGTTGTAATTGTGGTCATCGCCTCCTTCATTTTTTAAATGCCAGATTGTGTATCTATCATGCCCCTTTCAAGTTTTGCTAAATTGCGTCCAACATTTTTTTATTACTTGCAACCTTCTCCAGAGTGCCTCCCATTTTAGATCTGGGCAAGTGTATCCATTCTACGCTCTTATTACTATGACTCATACAGTGGGGGTCATTTCCTGAGCTGTCTCCCTGGCAATGATAGCACAGATTTATTTATTTTTTTTTTTTTTTACATTTTATAGAATACCTATTATATATAAAATCCATTTAATACTGTAGTAACCATGTTATGAATGGCAAATACATTGATTTGGTGCTCAGACCCTGGCAGAAGATATTGCGATGAAGGGCAGGCCAGTTAGATCACGTTTAGGAGATGTCTTCTCCCCCAAAGAAAGGAAGTGCCGAAATCTATGCCACAGGGTGATACTAGATTGATTAGCGGTCAGAAAATGATACTAGGAATTGGGAAACTTGAGCAATGAGAAGTGGCCTAAATGATGAATGACATCAGAGGATGAACTGGGATGTACACGGCAGCGCTTTACAGATGACTTTAAATGAGCCGGCAGCAGTTGCCAGGAAGTTATTAGAAGAGTGTGGCAGCGAATGCCGGCAGGACATGAGGCAGGGATTGCCTGAAAAACATGACATGGATTATTCTCCAGCATTGGACTTTAGACCTACTAGGTATGCAGAGAGCGCTGAGCAGCTAAGATGCAAGGCCGGGCGAATGTACAGGACATAGCGGATGAAGACTTGCCCGAGTTGTTGAAGAGCTTCAGTGGAAATGCTTTCAGTGGCTGCGGCAGTGGCTTCCCCTATTCTAAAGAGTACTCGAAGTAAAGGTGAGAGTGACTTTAAGGGATTTTTGACATGGGCTGGCCTTCAGAAGTGATGATCACTTTAGATGTGGAACAGCCCTTATTAATAACCTCTACAACTGCCATGTTATTGGTGGAACCAGAAAGCGAGTTCGGACTGGCAGCCACTGTCAAGTGTGACTGGGTCGAGCAGAGAGGGAATGGAGCCAGACAGGTCGAGCAACCTGGAGATGAAAGAGCACCCCTTAGGGATAATTTTCATGGCAAAATTGTGGTGCTACAATACACACAGGAGTTGGTGCTTGGAGACAATGTTGCAGAAATGACAGCAGACATTAATAGAATAGAGCTTCGGAGATATAAACAGGCAGAGGATACTCTTGCAACCAAAGGTAAGATTCACTGGAAAATAAAATTTTGACTTGCACTTAACCCCGAAAAGATGCCACTGTGAAGGATCAATGGGTACAATCTTAAAAGCGTCGTGATGTCTGTTTTGGTGTGCCACGCTCCTAGGTGACGTGATCAACCGTGACGTAATAAAGGGGTGACAGTTCTGGGGGAATGAAACTATTGATGCTAGGGATGGAGCTGGAGTGTAATGCAGAGTGGTCGAGAATCAAATACCTTTTACCAGAATACTTCTGAGTGAGGGTGCCGTGCGGGCCAATAACGCAGCCTTTTGGAAGTTCCCTCTGTAAGAACTTAGAAACGATCTCCGCAGCGCCAATTGCAGATTACTGGAGACATGTGAAGAGTTGGGCAGGAAGGATCCTGGATCTATGAGACTGTAAGACTGTATGTCTTTTTATACAGTGTTTGTAAAGTTCTGGTTTCAACTGTATACATGCATAATTTGGCATGCATGTCTTAACAGCTGGCTTACCCCATATGGAATGCATGGGATTCTTGTATTAGTTTAGTCGTTAAAATTTCAGTGTGCTCTCAAGTAGACGCATGACCCCAGTGGTGTCTGTGTGTGTACAGTGCTGGAGTAGGTCGGACCGGTGTATTCGTGGCTCTAAGCATCGTCCTGGAGCGGCTGAGGTATGAGGCGGTGGTGGACGTGTTCCAGACCGTTAAAGTACTCCGCACCCAGAGGCCAGACATGGTGCAGACTGAGGTGAGGCCACAAGAACTCTATTTACCAATGTAAAGTCATACTCTTTATGTCTATGGAATCCCCTCAATCATCCAGGTATCATCCATAGCAAAAGAAAAATATCTGTCAACAGGACAAAGGTTTTAGAGTAAAGATGTTTTAACACTCATCCAAGCAGCTTCTTCAGTTCTGGTCGATTGCTGGTGGGATACTACCTTACATGTATCTGAAGAGAGGAGCTAACTACACTGAAACTAACACACCTATTTGTTAATAGTTTCTGTTGGTTTGCGAGGTCTATTGCAGTGTGAACTGTCCCCAAGTCATATTTAGCATATTCGTCCAGGCCCCTCATGAGTGATCTCACACCTGGCAATCCCAATTTTTATCCCCGTTTTGATTTAGGTCTGAGAATGGAGTTATAAATGGGTGATAAATGGTGTCTACGCCCCCCAAAACTGTTCAAAGAGGGTTGTTTTTTGGCTCTCTTAGATCTACTGAAGGCTCATTTTGCATTTTGGATATCCACAAGCAGAGTGGGCTTTTTGGACATGTTGTTCTTTCATATTGATGGACAGTATTATTGCCTGTCTGAACTAATTAAGCCAAATTGGTAAAAATGTAATTAAATTTTACACGGTGTGTAAAATAGATAAAATAACTCTCATTTATTTATTTTTGACTAAAATCAAAATCTCAAATGGTATATTATAGGGATGTCTTATTTTTTTGCATGTGTGTCACACTTAACTGTTTCAGATCGTCAAGCAAATTTAAATATTAAACAAAGATAACCTGATAAAATCATCTCGGAAAAAATGTATATTATGTTTAATTTGTTAAAAGAAAAGTACTATCCAAAACTATATGATCCTGTGTGAAAGAGTAATTGCCCCCCTTGTTAAATGATGAGGTAACTGTGATTAATCATATTATTGAGTTCAGTTTCATAGCCACACCCAGGCCTGATTGCTGCCAGAACTTTCAAATCAAGAGATCACTTAAATAGAACCTGTCTGACAAGGTGAAGTCAGCCATATTGAACCCAAAGAAATTCAGGAGCAGATAAGAAGAAAAGTAATTGGCATGTCACAGTCTGGAAAAAGTTGGAATGCCATTTTGTAAATCTTTGGGACTCACGGTGAGAGCCATTATCCACAAATTGAGAAAGCATGGTACACAGTGTAAGGAGAGTAAGGAGAGTAAGGATACCCCCCAAACAAACAAACAAAAAAGCTTTAATTTTTGGCCAAAAAGGTTTCTATGGGCTTTACATTGAGGGTTGAAGGGTCTGAAAAATGTGTTGTGTTCTTTCCATAAATTGTGCCTGACTTTTGGGAGGTCAATTCATATGCAAGTGGGAAAAAAATCCCAGTTACCAGTTGCCTTGAAATTTTGAGTTCCAAACTCAGAGCGTTTCAGTTGCTTTCATTTCTTTAAGTTTTGATAAAGCAAAATTAAAATGTTAGTTTTACTGGACAAATAAATACATGCTGTTATCCAACAATTACGGTTTCTAAAACTCAAATGTAAAGAGTAGATTTTTAGAAAAATTTCTACTCTTTAGCTAATTTCTGTAATAGACTTCAAACCACTGCCATTTAGATTTGATGCAGTTAATCATCAAAAATGTGTTGGGTTCTAATTACTCAATATTTCAAAATGAGATGACATTTTAAAAGGTCTATTTAAGGAGAGAAACCTAATCAGTTCAAGTGTGTATGTTCCCATAATCAGTTTCAGCGATACATGTGTGCAAGGTACAGTGTAGACTGCACTGTCCCCACTGGTTAGCTAAGTTCCCCATTAGTTTTCTAATACGGTTTGATTTTCCTTGTGTACAATTTAGATACAAATTAAATATTATCCAGTTGTATTTATTTATTTAAGAAAATGTGTAATGATACATATGAATGAACATTTAGACAAATGTAAATATGACCGATTCTAGCCTTGGGGTAATTTCCATCTGCTACAGTTTTATATTTATCAGACTGTAACAGCTCTCGCACATTGCATTTTGAGCTCAGGAAAATGTCATTACTCACCCAGTTCTCACTGCCTGAATTCAGAATATTGTGATGTCATCTGCGTAACCTATTGTTAGAAGTACCATTGCCTCAAAAAGGTCCTTACTGTGAGGCAGGGGAACAGTAGTGTCAAAGAAGGATGCCTGATGAAATGTCTCACTCTGAATTTGTCTTGTTCTAGGAGCAATACCAGTTTTGTTACCGTGCAGCGCTGGAGTATGTGGGCACGTTTGATCACTGCGCAACATGGTCTCACTGAGGGCATCTCAGAGGTGTATGGGTAATCCATATACCAAACCAGATGGGCCAAACTATAGTACGTCAACTGCAGACGGAACAAAGCCAAACCACAGACTGAACCAGGCCAAGTTAACCACAGACTAGGGCTGTCACTGTAACTACATTTTGTATTTTCATGAGGCTCCACGCACATGCCCGGCATCATTTTACTATTCAATTATGAACCAATTTTCAACTATGAACCAAACTGTGATAAGGTGCCTCTGCCCCTTGAAGAAATGGCGTGTTGGTGCTAAAGCTAAATGCTATCGTGTCCCTTCAGTCATAGGGCTCAAGTCTTGAGCAGACAGGGTTTTACTTTGGGCATATGGGCTTTACGCATTACTTACTGGAGGGGCGGCAGACTTGAATGCAGGCAGTGCTAAAACCACGTGAAGTTTGGCTCAACACCTAATAACTTGTGCTCTGGCTGTGGAGCCGACAAGTGTCCACATGTGTTCTGTCTCACATGAGTTTAATGCAGGACAGTGTTATAACATAATAGTATATACTCATAACTCTTCTCTAAAACTACATTTAGTGAACAGAAGTGGCAGTTTCTGACGTTTACGCATGTCTATCACTCATGCCTGGCTCTTTTTCTAAAGTTATTTTTCCAAGTACAGCCCAATTTGCATGTATTATTATGAGCCTACGTGCTATACACCACACGTAAAGTTACCGCAAGGGAAATTCTTAACTGAACCAGGCAATCTGCAGACAAAATCACGCCAAACTACAGATTTAACCAGGCAAACCACAGACTGAACCAAGCCAAACTGAACTAGGCCAAAACACAGACTGAGCCAGGCCGACCACAGAGTGAATCAGGCCAACTGAGTCAGGTCAACCACAGACTGAACAGTTCTTCAAATGCCCTTACATTATATATGTACCTCCATATTTACTTTGTATTTTTACAGAATACCTACTGTATGGACAATTTCTCTCCATATTGTATGTTAACAATCAACCTGATCCAGTTGTACTTTCACATATCTATGGATACTACCTAAATTACTACTGCTTGGCAGCATGCCAGCTTTGTGAGTTAATTTTGTATCCGTCAACAAAATCTTGACTGAAGACACGGTGTGCTATGATGCATTCAGTGGGCTTGGGAAATAAAAATTTTGCCACTAAAAAAAATACTAACTTACATAATTATAGTTTCACAATTCAGAATAAGCTGAAAAATTGTTAAGTTTCAGAAATGGTTCAACTGGACACAATAGTAAATAACAGATATTACAAATAAAATTTTTTGGATTGTTATATATTAAAACGGATGTGTTTGTATGTAATGGAGTTGACAATAATTGAATTATGCCAGTTTTTTCTATTTAAAAATGAACTTGTTCATGTACAGCTGAGACCTCACTCTACAAAGCTACATAACTCAGAAATATAGGTGCATACATTTGAAACTATATCTACCCCCAACTTTTTAATTATTATTTTATTATTACTTTTCCCACACTGTTTTATGTATTTACAGTAAAAAACAGATTTCCCACAAATTTTACATATAAAAATGTAATATTTATATATAAAAAACAAAAGAAATATGTACATTGTTTAGTTAAAGTTGATGACAGAACATGGACAGTTTTGGCCAAGTACACACAGTCAAATCACACAGTAAACTAATAAAGATGTAATGGCATTCAATTTGTTGTTGTGATTTCATTCAATTCTCAATATCATATGCCCCAACTTAAAGGTAATATTATGTACTGCACAGAAGAGTCAAGTAATGTAAAGGAGGCTTTAAACATAGCTGCTAGCTTCATATTTGAGATGCATCTTTATGAGGGGTTGAGTCACTTGAAACAATCTTGCCTTTAAAAACATGAATAAGCGCTTCCTGGATTACTAATTAATGTCACAAGATGGAACATTTTCAGAACAGGACAATAACTAAAAATGCAGGATAACAAACGTGCACAAATTCAAATAAAACATGGAACAACAATTCTAATGTGATTATAAATGGGAACAGTTGATATTGCATAATACAGATCTAGTAATTGTTTCACTGAAGTCAAAATGATAATACTGTATAATATACAGTACACAGAGGTGTCCAAACATTTTTCACTGAAGGCCACATATGAAGACATTTGTAACAGAGGGCTGCAGACCAATGACGAATACTGCAAGTCTTTCAAATGCATTTTACCTAGATTTGACCGAGCCACCTTTAATAAGACTTATATTAAATAAGACTAAATATTTTTAGGCCTGTATCACAGGCCAAGTCATTTGCCAATTCAGCAGGAGAACTGAGCACCCACAAAAATTGGTCTGAGGCCACATTTGTCCACATTCACGGGCCACAGCATGGATACCCAACTCCTGTATATGGTCAGAATTAGCCAGATATTGACTCCAGTGTGCCAAATTTGCATTATGCATTTCTGTTGGCATTTGGGATGGAATGTAAGATCAGACACAAACAAGCAATAAAATACACAGCACTCATGGTCAACAGTGGGCTCATTGAACCCTTTATATCCTGCCCAATGTCTTTTGCTCTTCAACATCAGTCTGTGTTTGAGGGATGGTGGTGGGATTTTCTTGGATATGTTTTTGTTTTTTGTTTTTTTAATAACACTTGAGGAATTGAGGCTAATCATCATTTGACTTGAGCATAAGGTCTTCTAGGGACTTGCTGTGCAGCTATGCTTAGAGCCAGGGTGAGGGTTGGGTGATAACAAATATCTTTAAAATGTTAGAACATAGGGTCTAAGTAAAAAAAAAACCCAAAAAACGTAATGTAACATCAGAACCACAATGTTGGTTCCTAAGAACTAAAACTGACTTATTCAGTCAATGCAGATGCAGTTTAAAGCTGGGCACACACGACATAACTGCTTTTTCATTACGTTGTGCCATATTTACCATTAGTTTGCCCCAACCAACACTAGGGACTGCAAATATTTTAAAGCCCTAAACAATTTCTAAACAATAGCATCAACACCATGGTGAGGTTTTAAAAGAGTTAAAGAGGGGCTATTACACTTACATGGGGTCACTCCTCCTACAGAGCGCTATAACATTTCAATCAGTGCACACTTCATTACTAAAATGATTGCATATCCCATTAGGTCTGTAAAGTTGCAGTGTATTGTATCGTATCATGTTTTTGTATATTTATGGAAAACGAATGAGAGGGAGCATGGGTGCGTAGGCTTTGGATAGGATCAAACAGCTAACCATAAAGAGGGTTCGAATAGTGCCTGGGAGCTATCGCTAGATTATTCAAACACGCATGGATAACATCTAAAACAGGGGTGGGCAAACTTTTTGAGCCCGGGGCCAGAATAGGTTCTAAAATTTGACAGAGGGGCCGGGATAGGATATGTATATATGTATATATTACATTACAGATTTGGCCTGTAACATGTTGCAAGGCATGAATATGCAAGGCTCACTGTACAAATTGTTTTCCAAATGCATTAATAAATGTTTTTATTTTATTTTTTTTTCAGTTAAATAAACACTACAGAAAACTTTGAACAAGGTTTACCCTTACCTATTTTAATAAAATTTGGTCACATTTGCTGGGCCGGATTAATAAGGCCTAAGGGTTGTGTGTGGCCCCCGGGCCGTAGTTCTGATTTAAAAGTTCTTCAGGCGTGTTTTAAATGAGGGAATGTTATAACATTGTAGAATGCTCCAAAAGGTTAACTTTGCATAATACCCCCTCTTTAATGTTTTACTTAGTTTTGGGTCAATTGTTTTCTTTTTTTCCATGTTTTATGCTTTTATGTTTACTATTTTGAGAAGATATGTGCTGCTGCATTTCAGGCCAGTGTGTGCTCCAGTACAGTCTGCACTCTACACCAAACCTTTAATGACTAATATGCAAGTAAGCTTAGTCACTTTAAATCATGTCTGTAAATACAAAAGCTGCAGGCTGTTAAATAATACAAGGTGTTTTACTTGAAATAAGGCAGGACAGGGTCTTCTGGGCAGTGTCTGCTACTGTTCTGCCTGTGTGTTTCTCTTGTAAAATGGTTCGACATAAAAGTACAGCCACATTATAGGAAACCCACGCTGAACAGGTTTATGAGTACTTTTTGTTTGCAGCTCGTCACAACAAAAAGAATTAAGAAAAGTACCATTTCACAATTTGTTAGTGAGGCATCCTTCAAAAATTTCAAAAATTGCTCTAGTATTGATAGTAATTTTAAAAAATACATAAATATGTCCGTAATGGCTGTGTATAAGACCTGCTTCTGCTCGTGCTACTCCATAATGGCCCTGTATATGACTGGCTCAATGTAGTCCCCTCTGTAACGCGAGTTTATCACTCTCTGTCTCTTGGACTCCTGGATGATCTCCTTCTCTTCAAAGATGCCATCAAAACGCATGTCCGAGGCCTTAGACTGAAACACACAACATGGAGAGACATAAGACACATTCCAACCATCCCTAATCTTAAATCCATTGGCATAGCAACCAAAGTGTCACATACAAAAGCAGTTAAGAATAAAGTATAAATAAAAAGTGTCAACTCAGAACTAAACATAGTATCACTGCACTACTAATAATGCATTACATTCATTGAGTGTCTTAGACACATTACATTGCATTGATTCACTTAATGCTTGGTGGTGAAAAGCTGCTAATGAAGCCACAGCTGCCCTGGGGCCGGCTGATAGAAGTGGTGCTGTCAAACTGCACCATCAGTCCCTTCGACCACCAGCAACTTCCATGCTAGGTGAATTTTTTGTCTTATACAGCAGTTTCCACTAGAGCCACTGCTGCCTCCCTGTGACACAATTTTTAACATAATATTTGGATATTTTAATAGAGACTGACCGGTATCGATACCGATTGTTTAGAAATTGGAGAAATTGATGGCTGATAAGCTCTGCTGATATTTTTTGGGCCAATTGATTTAGATTATTTTCGCCAAATTATTACTTGCCTACTGTCCCTTATTACCACAAACCTTCAACAGAGCAGTGTAGCCAAGTTACCTATTTGCATTCAAGTGTTTGAATAAGCTTTGTGTGTATGCTTTAGGCATCAGAATGGCCAAAAGAAAATATCGGCCTGTGCAGAACATTTAAGGCTGATAGCCGATACACTAGAATGTGCAAGTATCAACCCAATATATAGGCCAACCAATATATTTGTCTATCTTTAGACTTTAACCAACTAAGAAGTGCAGTTTTGTCTGCACAACGGATACAATTGAAGGGTTATTGGATTGACAGTTTACCTGGCTCCCAATTGACAGTGGCTTTTGTCCTGAGGGCTATTACTAACCTCAAAATTCCCTGCTGACCCTACCTGACCAGTCCAACTGTTAAGCCACACTGAGATCTTTGTTTGAATTATTCAATTTTTTTTCACTGATAAATGTGGATTGCTTCTCTAACACTACTTCTCTATAGACTATCAATTTGATATTTCCTGACATGCTAATAAGATAAATGCATATAGGGGTTGATATCTAAGAGTAGAAATGCTCAGTACAAGTGGAGGATTTTGTATGTAGAGAAAACTGTAAGCAGAAAAACTATTATGAGATGCTCAAAATGAGCATCTCATGCTAGTAAACTCAGTAACTCAAACCTTTCTGAATGATGCAAAACTGATGAGGGAAAAAGTTAAAGCGTGGTTATCTCAAAAAGTATATTTGCATGATATGTCTCATTTGGACTAACACAGGGATTAAAAACAGTGTTACTGAAACCGTAACTTTCATCACGGGGGCTGACATGTGGTTGTTCACTACTCACCAGTCTGGATTTGACTCTTTTTGGCAGTTCCTCGTCCAGAGTATACACATCATCTCTTTTGGCTGTAAGCTGAGAGCCATCCTCAAACTCCACCTGCACAACATATGAGGGTGAGGCATCCAAACTTCACATAAGGCCCAAAAATGAAATCAGATGAAGAATAGGTCAGAATACAAAATGAAGCCTAGATAGGAAATGTGTGTAATAGTGTAGGTTACTTTGGGAATAGTATTTTCTAAAATAAAAAAATGAAGTGAAATACAGCTTTTTGAACAGTGCACAACACTAAATGAGCTTTTACCAGGTACATTTGGATGACATGAGCAGCTACGAACTTGGCCCCATACACCAGACCGTCAGTCCAGCGCACCTGCACCTCCTCTCCCTGAGGAGGTGGTCCGAGTTGCACACAGTCTCGGCCCTGTCAGAAACAGATGCTAGTTACACCAGAGACTATCTGTTGTGTGTATTGTGTTGTGTTGTGTTGTGTTGTGTGTGTGGGGGTGTGTGTGTATATATATATATATATATATAAAATATATATATATATATATATATATATATATATATATATATATATATATATATATATATAATATATATATATATATATATATATATATATATATATATAAAAATATATAAAAATATATATATATATATATATATATAAAAATATAAACATAACTAGGCATACCACAATATCTTCTGGGAATAGATTGTCGCTGAAGGAGCCATCATCAAAGTTGACTTCATAAAAGGTTTCTGTGGACAGCTGCACAACATCACATTGGTAGTAGCGTCCATTCTTGTGCTTGCAGATTACCCTCTGTCCCACTGTAAGCTCATGCATGGCTGCTTTGTTACGCTTTAGGGACACACAGGAAAACGGCTCAGCGGAATCCAACAGATTTTAACAGTAAGACTTTTCCCCCCCCAAAGAGCTCATTTTAGTGAAAATGGCAGACAAGTCCTGTTAGCAGTCAATAAAACTGAGTTAGCCTTATACAGGGTTAAACACACAATTATTTATTTAATTAATCTAATTAAAAATGTTGTGCACAAGATAAATAAATCTTCCGGGAGGCTACTTGAAAAGGGGTGGATAGCTCCCAAACTACAGCGTGGAAACCCCAGCAGTAACATGTCAAGTCATTTAGTCATATAGGCAAGTCAAATATCTAGAGTTGAAAGTAGTACAGTAGTGAGTTTAGTCAACTGTGCCAAAAAAATATGAACTTTGCATCACCTGTTTGACTACACGGAGATGGATAAGTTAAATGCTACACCTACAAAGAACATATTAAGGGGGTGGCATCCTTAAACATTTAAGGATGTCAGCCCTTAATATGCATTTCTACTCAAACTGGAACATAAATTCTATAATTTTATGTTCCAGTATGAGTGAGCCTACCACATGTTTTGACTAACAGCAACTATGAACATGATATCTGCCTTCTTCTGCCTTCTCACATGGTATGGAACCACTCACCCATTCACTCACAGACACACACAGACACACACAGGTTGGCAGTGCGATGTATCTGACTGTGGGTCAATGCACCTGACCGCTCTACTGTTAATGTTGAGAGCATGACTCAAACCGCTAACCTTTGGATTAGTGGACATACTAACTAAACTACTGTCACCCTACTGTCACCCACATACCTTTGTTCAGTGGAAACTGAACAAAGGTATGTGGTAATTTAGTGCCATTGCTAATATCACATGATTCCAACTTATGTCATACAGTAGCTTTTTATACCTCAATCTGTGTGGGACCCTTGTGTCGACAGCAGGTGACATGGACCACAAAGGGCCAGTGGTCGGGCTGCATGAGGACCCCTGCAGCCTGGGCACAGGTAGGGTGGTAGGCCGTGGGGCAGCGGCCGTGGGAGCACTGCACACAGCAGCCCAAAGCCTTCTTCATGCGCTTCTTACAGTAGTAACACTTCTGGTACAACAACAAAACATACAATCACATCAGAACCACTTTGCATATAGTTCACATAGGGGTGTTCAAACTTTTTTTTGTCAAGGACCATAGAAACATAATCATGGCAGAGGGCTGTTTTGAGAAAGAAATTGGGCTGCACTATTTGCGAAACTATTTGTTTGTGGAGAAATTGATGGTACTTGCTGCATTTGTGATTTGCTAATTGCGTCCATTCACATTGCAATTTTGCTTTGATTGCAATTAATCTTGCAGCCCTACTATAAACAAACTGATAGTGTAGAGTGTAAAGGGCCAGGTGTAGTCATTGATCAAAATGGGTCTAGTAGAGCAGGTAGCAGAGTAAAGTGAATACACAAGACAAACGGAAACAAGACATATAAGACAATTTTGAATGTGTGATTATGGACATCTAATTGGGGCTGTAAGTCTTTAGTCGATTAATTGCTCGATGGTGTCTTAGGTCGTTTTCACACTGCCACTGGTTAGGTCAATGTCAAAGAGCTTTTGGTCCAAGAGACTGTGTGAACCCAACAGTCGCACTCTGGACAGCAGGTCTACGGCTTGAAACAGGAGGTCTCTGAGCGGCTCTGGAGCGGGGCGAGTGCGGTATGAACGTGGCCCTTACGCAGTCCACTGTGACAGTAAAAGTGCTTGGAATAGAGCAAAAAAGTGCTCAGATCAGATACATTTCTATGAATAGGTGCTGCAGAGCTGCTGTTTGACACATTCGTCTGACGAGGCAATTTAGATCAACTTACTATTAGTTTCCAGAAGGAGACTAGTTTCCTCCTGCCTCTGTCTGCGCAGGACTGTGTCATTCCAAAATCTTTTTTTCCTCCGTCACCACGCCTCCTCCACGTATCTAGCAAGGTGAAAGAAAAGACCGCTGCCTTCTCCGCTTGAAGCACGTTGTCATAGTAATAAGTGTGGCAGTGCATGTGAACAAGGCCGACCCAAAAATAAAGTCAATGGCATTAAGTCTAGTCCACAGAGCGCACTGTGAACGTGTGAAAACGATCTTAGTCAACCATCATTTTAAGTGGAATAATTATCTTAAAGTAAGTATCTTATTGATACTTTGCAGACATTACGATGGGGGAAGACTGCATGTAGGTTGCATGTTTACACTACAGGGTAAAAATGACTTACAAACTTTACACATTAAACTTAAAAAATATATATTAGACATGGGTGATATTTTTTTATGATATGTGCATGGCCAAGGGAAACTGTTTACCGATGGTATATCATTCTTTAGCACACACAAATGTTTAAATTTGGAAAAAAAGCTGAGCTCACCAGTTTAAACCTCTGCAGGGGGATTCCACTCAGATCCACAGGACTTCGGTCAGTGATGTTGACAAAGCGAGCTTCTAGGACAGCCACAGCACACAGCACATGTACCCACCTGCAGCACATAAACAGGTGGGTCAGGTTCTTTCAAGTCTCAGTGGAGCTCATAAACGCCTTACTTGTTGTTGTTGGCTTTCTGCAGGGCTCCTCCCCTCAAAGAGCACAGGCAGCAGCTCTAACAGAATCACAAGAGGCAGTTAGTGGCATCAACAACTGCACATATTACTAACCATTATCCTCATTTGAATACAAAGCAACATTTTAAAAATATGTAATGAAATACACTTCCAGTCAATATGGACACACATTTTCAATTATGCATCTTCTTCATTTCCATGATTCTTTACACTGTAGATTTTCCCTGAAGGCCTCAAAACTAAGGCATGTAACAATATCCAAATCTCACAGTATGATTCCGTATGAACCTTGTGGTGCAATATTTATTGTGATATTGTGGGAATGCTCACAGTATTATAGAAGGGTTCATGATATGCTTAAAATAAGAATGGTACAGCAGACTTCATGTTTCAGTGATAGCAAAGTGCAAAATACCAATTTATGTTAATTATGTTGTGCTGTTACTCTGAAGTATTTTAGCCTGGACTGAATTTTAGTTTTCATTAATTTGTGGAACTTCATGTCATTTTGCCAAGCAAGTCCTCATGGTGTTTTGTAAATCCATCGGAAATACAAGCACATATGCCGCAGAGCTAACACTACTAATGCGTTGTTGTTCATCTGTTGCCTTTTTTCCTTGTGGTCGTCGTGAAGCCAAAAAACATCTGGGACTTAAAAGCAGTGGGGACATGCAGCATCTCTGCTCAGTTTACCTCTTTATCCACTGGATAAATGTTGTTCAAGGAAGTATAAGTTCTGGAAGAACGGGTACCATTTGATTTTTTCTGATACCAGTACTAAGGATACCTGCTTTTTTATACCGGTTCCTGAACAGTTCTTTATTTGATGCCTGTATTTTTTGTAAGTCTAAATTAATGACCAATGTTATTGAGAATAAATATTTTTTAATCCTTGAATTATGTTAAAAACTATATTAATTCATATTTTAGAACACAGTACTAGGCTATACGATGTTCAGTTACTCAAAATAAATATGTGTGCAAAAGAACCAGAGTGCACAGCTGATCCTCAAGTGGACTCACACAATGGTTAATTTTCACTTTTGTTTTCTTCATATGGGGCAATTTATTGACCCTGATAAGGCCAGTGAAGTGAAGTGATTTCGATCATTTCATCATGAAGCTCATTCAGAAAAGGCCAAAGGTTTGCAGCAAAAAGTGATGCTATTTGAATGTAAAATATAAAAATATATTTAACTTAGTTATTTTACTTTTTTTTTCCTTCACTGCCATATATCTTGCATCACATATTTTACATCTTCCGTATGTATATAAAATGTAGAAAGTAGTAAACAAAAACAAAATACATTGAATGACAGGGTGTGTCCAAACTTTGACTGCTAGCGTAATTCCCAGTGTCCAAAAACATACAAATGTGCAACCACTGCGCAAAAAGGCATGTCTGTGTTAAAACGTAATGAAAAAGCCACATCTACGATAGTATTTTTTAAGACTAAAACTCATGCATACATGATCTTCTGTTGCACCGTCAGGCTGTATTCTTTCACACAGAATATTTTACACATTTTTACTAACCTCTGTCAGAGCGTTGGCTTTACAGTGTGCACACTTCCAGTCACTATCCACACTGGCAGGATCAACACCATAACAGCCTGTGTGGAGAAAATGTCAGTGTTGGACCTGCTAAGTTTGGAAAAATTTTAGCATCACTGGCAGTCCTTAAGTTAACCCAACAACATATGCATGACAAACATATTATGAAGGGTTTTCGACTGTTGATTTTTGTCGGATACTTGTACAGATCTCGGTGTGATTAGCAAATGTTGAGTAATTTTACAGTATCAACTCCAAACAAAAGAAAAGTTAAACAAAAGAGCAAAGCAAGTATGTGACTGACTGGCGTGGACGCGCACGCAGCACTCAGAGCAGCTGATCAGCAGGCTGGTACCATCCTCTTCCATGTAGGCTGTGGTTAGGCTGCGCTCATCTTCTGAGTCCTCCTCTGTGTTGATGCTAAAGCAGGACTCTGGGATCAAGGGCTTTGTCCTCATCTTATTCCCCGAAAGAATGATGGGACTGTTTGCACTACTGGAAACCTCCATCTGCAACAAGAGGCCAAGATAATATTAATATATTTTTTTTACATTTCATGACAAATTGGTGATGTTTTTTTACTAGTTATTTTACATTGCATCTTCTGTCACATGAACACACATTTACAAAGGGCATGCACCACTATTAATTATACCAGCAAAAATTAAAAAAAAAGCAGCACTTTGTGACAAAATCAGACTATCTGGGAGAAAGCTGAACGAGAAAGAACACTATATGTGTGTGTGTTGTGGAATTTCTAATAGTAAAAACCTTAAATATATAAAATCAACAGAGAAGTTGTCTCGAATCAAAAAGTCCAGTTTATTGAATCAATTGTGCACAATTGGCAAAGAGCTGTTATCCCTAATAGTGTTGTCTCACCCACAGATACCAAATGAAAACACATCCAGTGTGTTTATACTATCAAAGCAATCATACCTGTTTAGTCTAATCAAAGTGGTTGGAGACTGCTAGGCACAGAGAGATACATAACATAACAACTGATGGTATTACGCAGGTTAGGCCAAAGAGCTTCATAACAAGGTAAAGAAAGCCATAACATGCACTACAGAATGCTCTGGGCATAGGTTCTTTGCCTTCTAAAAAAAAATTTTAAGAAAAGAAATTCATGGTATGAATGCTACTGATGCAAAGTGAGAGCTATTTAGAGACCTCAGATTTTAGGAAGAGGAGTTAACCAAATCCTGGATAGGTTGTGTGTAATACAATTACGATTATGTGACCGGATGAGCTCTTTACCTGTTGGTAAGTGTGGAAGAGAGCACAGATGCAGCAGTATGGAGGCTTCATCCCCATGCGCAGATTGTACTCCCTCTCTTTCTTTGGGTTGGGTGGTCGGCTCTGCCACAGGTGAGCCAAAGGTTTAGCCCAGCTTTCACCCTCCAGACCGCCCTCATTCACTGGGATCATTTCCTCTGGGACCTCTGCAGAACAACAAGCGCATACTGTATAAGCTTATGAATAAAAGAGATGAAAGAGCTGATGCAAAAGTAAAATGGGGAAAACAAATGCTGCTAAATGAAAATAGTTCCATCCCAAAGATTAAATAAGTAGTAACATTGGGTTAATCTTCAAATGAGGGTAGCAGTAGCTTAGTTTGTTGTCAGTTTCAAAACCAAAGGTTGGTAGCTGGATCCCAGTTCTTAGCAGTGCATGGATATATAGATACCTCAGGGCAGCTGTGGCTACTGAAGCAGCTTACAATCAATTGCGGGCTGAATGTGTACCGTATTTTCCGGACTATAAGTCGCACTTTTTTCATTGTTTGGCGAGGGTGTGACTTATACTCAGATGTTATGTGTGAATTATTAAAATATATAATTTCACATCTTCATTACTGTCACAATGACAACTGCGCGAGGATAATCTAGGCCTGTGTCCCAGTAACACAGCCACGCGGAAGCGGTGCTTCATCTACTTCCGAAGGTGACGGAGATCAGAGGGGACATCGAAGATGAGGAATTCAATGGATTTAGTGATTTGGAGTGAGATCAAGAGTAAACTTGTTCGCTTGTTTTTTATACTTTAGTTATTTGATTAACTGTTAATATCTTATGTTAACATACCAGGCATATGTTCAGTTCGTTGTCTATGCTTCATGTAGGTGAATAAATATGTGTTATGTAACGGTTGATTATACATGTTACAGTTCACTTGTTTGACCGCTAGATGGTGCTGGGGTGTTTGTAATACCTGTAAGAAAATTTACTTGACTCATTTTCTTTTATACATTTCATATTTAATTTCCCCTTATTTATTTCCCCTTCATTTATAAGACCATAAAGGTGATCATTTTTCATTTGAAACAATATTGCAAATGTTCAGTTTATCATAAGCCTAGTTAAAGGGCACGAAAACTACTTCCAGTTTTCCGGTTCAGCCTTTTATGCTCTTACCCAAGACAGCACTATTTAAGAAACAATTAAGAAAGTTTTCGGTTCATCAATTTGTTTACTAGCAGGCCAAAGTGGTATGCATATTTTCCATCTGTTCATATGTAGGTTTGTGTGTATATGTAATATGAGCCAGAGCTTATGTTATATTTGATGTGTTTGCATGTGTGAACTGTGATGAAGAAGTAAGACCACAGTAAACATCAGTGAAAAGAACTCTGTGTCTCTTGTGTTTGTGGACAAGCTGGCATATGTTACATTAGCATAGTGTATCTAATTAACTGTTAATATGCGTCTGGTATGTTAATGTAACATAGATATTAAGTTTTTGTCTATGTGCTATGCTAGCGTACTGTACTGCTATTCAACCTGTTGCTCTCTATTTTATTGTTATTATTATAACTTGCCTTTAAACATAAAATGTCTGTTCTTGGTATTGGGTTTTGTAAAATAAATTTCCTCAAAAAATGCAATGCATATGTTTTTTTCTTCATTATTACACATTTTTTCACTGGTGTGACTTATACTCCAGAGTGACGTACTGCATGGTCGGGAAAATACGGTAAATTTGACTTATGTAAAAATCATGAAGGACATTATTGACATTTTAATGCTATAGTATCAATAGTAATTGGTGTAGAGATGATGCAATGGCTTGTAACATGCTCAGTGTGTCCTGACTCAAATCACTACATGGCTCATTTTCTATGGCACCAGTAATTGAATAGTTAAGATGTTAACATTGTATAAACTCTATAATGAAGTTGTATGAAGTAAAGGCAGCTTATTCAGACCTCCATCGCTTACGCCCTCCTTAATAAGTGGGTGATGTCCTGGTAACCTGTCCAGATCACTCTCTGGTTTACAGTCATCAACAGCCATCTCTTTAATCTGTAAAAAAAAAAAAAAAAAAAAAAAAACTTTACCAAATACAAATAATGCACTTTTGACCATAGAAATCAGAAAATGGTTGTATGAAAACAGTTCCTTTAAAAGGCGGCATAAAGGCTGAGTGTCTAGCACTTGCCTCACAGCAAGAAGGTTCCGCGTTCGACTCTTAGACCCAGGGAGAAACATGCAAACTCTGCATAGAAAAGCTCAGCCAGTCTGTGTGAGTTTTCTCTGGGCATTCAAACCAAAACATGCACAGTAGGTCAAATCCTCCAGCTAAGGTAGTCTTGACCAAGAGATGAGATCAGGGGATGGATCTCTAGGAGCAGCATTGTAGCGCCAACCACTCCTCACAGGCTGCCTCAGCAGCACTGAAGGATGGGTCAAATACAGAGATCAAATTTCCCCATGAGCACAATACAATATAGTATGTACCTTAACCTTATTAAATGTGCTAGTTATATAGTGTGCATGTTCTGGAGCCTTGGTGTAGCTATATCAAACTCTAGTTGCACTGCCCCCAAGCTGTAATTATTTATTGCCATTTGTAGAAATTGCCCAAACTGAATTAAGGACACATTAATTAGTAGGAAAACAATATATATATCCTTGGATTTATATAGCCCCTTTCAAGGCACCCAAAGCCCTTTACGGTGCATTATTCATTCGCTCCACTCTCGGTGGTGGTAAGCTACAGCTGCCCAAGGTCAGATTGACAGAAGCGAGGCTGCTAATCTGCACCATCGACCCCTTTGACCACTACCAACACAGACCACAGTCATACTCATTCTTGAATCTTTATTTAGATTACCAAATGTACTTTCTGAGTGAGCTGTTGATTGCGCACACGCCCAACAAAACTCTGCAGTCCAGCGATCAGTACCTGCACTTTGAGGTGACTGCTCATTTGCGGTGGCCGGCACCACTTTGTCTCTGTTCAAAAACTAAGATAAAGACTTATTTGTCCCCAAATGGTTTGAAAACATAATAGCATTGTGTTTTCATTATTATTGCTTTGTATATGACTTGACCTTTTTGTGGGTATTTTAATGGAAAGCACTTCAGGTTAAGATGTTACTGCTGCAAAGTTCTATTCAACTAATATTTTACTTCTTTTATAAAAACTGATATGACAGGTGTAAAGGAAATTTAAATATTGTATTATTATTGGATTTAACTAAGCAAATAGGTATGAGCCTATAGGTACGACTCAGGTCTAGGCTCAGGAACAGTATGCACTCAAAGAATGAGGTCAGCTATCTGAATTCCATCAATGGATTTTTTTCTTCCCTGATGACACAGGCATATTTCAAAATGACAAAGCCAGGATTCATCAGGCTCAAATTGTAAAAGAGTGGTTCAGGGAGCGTGAGACATCATTTTCACACATGGATTGGCCTCCACAGAGTCCAGACCTTAACCCCATTGAGAATCTTTGGGATGTGCTGAAGAAGGCTTTGTGCAGCGGTCAGACTCTACCATCATCAATGCAACATCTTGGTGAAAAATGAATGCAACACTGGATAGAAATAAATCTTTTGACATTGAAGAAGCGAAATCGAAGCAATGCCACAGCGAATCTGTGCCGTAATCAAAGCTAAAGGCAGTCCAACGAAATATTGTGTGAGTGTGTGACCTTTTTTTTGGTGGCGACTTTTTTTTTGTCCAGGCAGTGTATTTTGTGGTGATCATAATTTGAATTTACCAAATTTAATAAACACAGATCAGAAGCAATGACACGAATTATGGTCCCTGCCATGAAACCTGGGGAAATACGCCTCAAGGCATGCAAAAAAGTCAATTACACTATAGCTGTATTATGCATGAGGTCACTGGTTCAAGGTCACAGACCCTGACGGTATAAAGCAATGACCACACTGCACAACAGAAATGGTGTGAAGAGGGAAGAATAACGGCCCGGGCAGTGGCCGATAGGGCCGTTATCGACCCAACATGCCAGTGACTGGTATCAAAAATTAGCTAGCACCATGTACGGTTACAAGTTAGCCTTTGAAATTATAATAAATCATAACGTGTGGGTGTAGCAAGCCTGCAAAGAAAAAGCTATTTTTTTAAAGTATTAAATCGCACGCAACTCTGTCATAGACCATTAAAATTTAGTACAGATATTCCACACATCATGCTGAACAAAAAAGCCAGGGAAGACATACCTCTATTTCCAATTTATACTCATACTTCAACAAACTTGTCCTAGGGTTTTTATCCTACACACGACGCAGCCATTTTGAAAACATATAAAATCCTGTAACTTTTGCAAACACTGTGGATTCAGACAAACCCAATTTAGCGCTTGTGTATTTTGATGAGCAGGACAAAATGATGTGTGGATTTAAAGTCTCTCCAACACCCCCTGCTAAGTTACAATGGGCGGTAAACATTTATCTCCAACATGTCATGGGAAATATTGAATCACATGTCAAGCTAAAGTTGATATGCAGCTCTCCCAAGGGTTGCAAGGGTCCTTTATCACGGCTTGCAGTTTTAATAAAAAATTATAGTTATACCAATAAATTATGAGATGCCCCGTTAACTTGGCCAATAGTGACTATGAACACCTGTATTTATCAAGTCAACACTCACAGTATGTAATGGTTGTCCACTGTCTTTTACAGCTCCAGAGTCAGTGGCATCAGTCTTCCGTTCATTGAAAGGGGGCTCCTCCTCTTCACTGTAGTCTCCTTTTGCGTAGCTGTGGACGTGCAGCACATCTGTAGGGCTCAGTGTCCTCTGGAATACTTTGGCTTGTGGACTGGTTACTGCTGGCTGCTCGTCTGAGCCCTCCACCCCCTCGGAGCAGGCAGACATTAGCTCGTTATCACAGGGCTCTCTGTTACTCCGGTCAGGACCCTCAGCTCGACTCTTCTCTTTTTTTAGTGGATTGCGTCTATTTGAAGATTTCTTTGGACACACTTTAGCTGGAAACTTTGATGGTGGTTTGGGTTCTTTTTCCTGTTTTGTTTCACTCCTCTCTTCAGCTGTGCCTGAAAAGTATCCCATTTTTCTAAGTTAGTGTCTTTCAATAAAAAGTCAAACCAGTTTTTCACTCTGTTATAGACACCCCAGTGATTTCACTGAAGAGATTAACTATGGACAGAAAAGGTTGAAATACAGAATTTTTGTCTATTTTTATTACAATCATAGTGTTTAAATGCATGTATCTTCAAGTCATCAATACAAATGTAATTAATGTATTAGTCTTAATAGCATTTTTGGACGCTCTAGGAGGGTTTACTTTGCATTATTCATTGATTACCTTCTTGGCAACTGTATGCTATTATTTTAGCCACGGGCACACTGGGTTGATTGATGCAAGCAAGGCTGCCAATCTGTGCCATCTGCATGTTTGATCTCTTCATTCATTCACACGCTACACTCATACTAGTCAAGCAAGGGGGGTGTATCTTGTCTAAGAACACAACAACAGTATGCACTACAACTGTGCTGTCCTACTGCAACACCAGGTATCCCAGCTATCTCATACTCAAGTACTAACCAGGCCCAATGCAAATGTCTATGGGATTTGTTGCAGTATGAGATATTAAGTGCAGTACCCACACAATGCTGCAACGGTAAAGAAAACTTTGTATTGACAAATTTGTCATCAAATCTTTGCTTCTCACAGTTTATGTACACTTCTTGCAATAAATCCCTGTTCAATGTAACAAACTGGCATATTAATCTTAGTTTATGAGACATTTGACATGGTGGTTAGTAGCTCTAATATGTAAAAAATAAAAAATAAAATAAAATAAAGTAAAATGTTGTGCCAAGGCAATAAACACTAGTAATTGTGCAGTAGCTATTATAACTGGGCAAACCTTTCTCTTTTTTAGGAGATACTTTTCGCGACAGTTTTGACTTGTGTGTCTTCCTGGTGTCCTCCATGTCCATAGCAGGTGCGCTATATGGTTCCTGCTGTGTTACAGCAGCATGCGTTTTTGTATTTCTGCACATAACAAGACAGACATGAATTGTTGTATATTTACATGATTTTCTGAAGATTGTATTAAAAACGTACCCATTGTCAGCTTTGACCAAAGGGGAGGATGCTGCTGGTGCAATGGGAATTCTTTTCTTCTTGATGTCCTTGCGTAATAACGCAGACTCTGGTGTGGGTCTCGAATGGTCAATGGGAGTGGTGTCCTTGCCAGCTTTCCATATCTTATAACGCTCTGGTTGATACTTGCGGACAAACACATCCATGGAAATCTTGACCATATCCTGTCGACATGCACACTATAGAAAAAGCCACAAGGAACCACAGGATTATTGCAGTTTATCTCAAATTATAAGAGAGCATTTTCAAAAATTTGGGTAAAATTTTTCAAACACTGCACCCTTAGCCCAAAAGCGAGCTTAACTAAAAAAATGTGAACTTAACACTCAGCACACTAGGGCTAAACAATTGTGGGGAAAAAAGTATCGCGATTAAACTTGCAAAGTATATTTTAATATAAAGATTGGGTTTACAGTGCATATGTTAAACACATCCATGTGGAGTAATATCTGAGTGGAGACTGAAATTTGAACTGAAAAACTATTTCAAGAATCCCATTCATTTCACAATGCTTTCCAAAAGTTCAAGCATGTTTTCCCTAAATAGACAGGATATTTTATGTTTGTAGCGGACAATAAAAAATTACAACATCTGAAATGTAGCAACTGCACCAATTCAAATTACAATTTCAATTCAGTTATATAATATCTAGCAATTATATGTATTATAAGGTGGCGCTATTGTGTCCAGTGTCCATGTGTCCAACTTCCTGTTCATCACAGGGCAATGAATAAACTTTAGGGCTTGTCTCATGGAGCTTCATGAATTCTACGAATTTTGTGCGCCTATGCCAAAATCTGCCTGTCTCCTCTCCCAGAGGGGTCCACTTCTAGGTGGCGCCGTTGAGTCATTTTGTGTGTACTATGTAAAATACTATGATAATACTTAATGTCTGACAAGGTACACTCTGCCAATCAGTCACAACTCCATTCACTGTGAATGGGCAGTTTGGATAATCCTAGAGCAAAAACTAAAAATTTGAGCATGGGTCTAATTATGTTTTATGATCAGGGGCACATAAAAGAAGTTTCAGCAAAATTTGAACCATTTCTATCAAAATTATTTTTGTTGCTCCCCAGTCCTATTGGTGGTGCTGTAGTACTGAGCATTACCTGTGAGCTATGAATTTGTGCAACAAATTGAACAGGTCTTTGCTCCCCTTCTAGCCAACCATGAAGTCCCTCTGTTCGTAATAGATTATTTTTCTTCCCTTCATGCGTAGAACTTAATCTAAAACTTAATCTTTAAATTGCAAATCAGATAACGCTGATGTTTTATGTATAAGCTGCTACAGTATACACCATTCATTTCATTATTAGTCCATTAGTCAGCCTGGGATCATGCAGTTATTATTCAATTATTATTTGAGCCATGTAGGCAAATACTAATGGTCTCAAAAAAATCATTAAAGAAAGAGGAAACTCGGGTGTGTTTCGCAGCCATGGTACGGGCAATTATAATTCTCGAACGGTAAGGTGTCTAGATATGGCATGTAAAATCTGAGCTCATTTGGACCAAAAACCTAGGACTAGATACATGTTATAAACACGTCGTCAAAATGGCAACGGATTTTGGTCAAATATGGGTGACTTCCTGTTCATCACAGGGCAGTGCTTCAAATCATTTTTAGGCTTGTCTCATGGAGCTCCATCTCTGTTCCAAATTTTCTGAGTCTATGGTCAAAAATGTGATAATTTTGTCAGAAAAGAAATAAAGAACAATACCGCTCGTTATGTGACTTACTTCTAAACTGCCTGTAATTAACACATTTTACCGGGGGGCAGGCAACAATTCACTGAATTGAATTTGCTGTTTAACTGTTATAATACCAATTTGTTCATGTTAATAGTTAATACCTCCAATAACTGGGTATTATCATACGAAACTAAATTGGTATAAATTTCAATGTCTTCCCTCAGTGAGCACAAGTTAACTAAGGCCAAGTTTTTATTTTCTTTGTAACAGAAGGCGCAATGGTTGTCACTTGAAGCCGAAAGATTATTATGACAATGTGGTCAAATATACATCTCAAAAGCTAAACAAGGTTAGGCCTGGTTAGTACTTGGATGGGAGACCTCTGGGAATTCCAGGTGCCACAGTAGGCCACCAGTAGCATTGTGTAAGGACACTTCACCTACATTGTCTAGTATGAATGTGGTGCATTTGAGTGTTAGTCCATATCATAGATGCCATGACATGTGCTAGTGGTGCTACACCCCGTTACCTGAGTTGCCTGTTTGCCATAATCAATCCATCTGAGTGTGGCAAAATTTGTAGACTCAGCACAGTTGAAACCATGGTTAAAACCAGCATGATATGCAAATGGAAACGTCAGAATGAACTGCCCTTCATGTTGGGTCACCTGAAACGTACAATACAGATATGGAAGTGAATGATGATTTTCAAAATTAGCATGTTAAACAATTAGACTTACAAAGAAAATTAAAAGGCCCTATATTCTACTAAACTAGGCTTTTAATAATGTTATGTTACAAAAAACATAGCTGTAATTTGTTTCCTTCACACACCACAGTATTTACTATATTAAGACTGTCTGCCTACACCACTCAAAGCACTTGCACAAAGCATTAATAAATCTCACATTTAGAAGGATGGTTATATAAAACCAGAAAGAGCTCATTTGACACTTATGTCCTGCAGTGTGACAGCCAGTCACTTAGGGCTGGGTGTTGCCAAGTACCTTATAAAACGATACATATTCTGATAAAGGGTCTACAATACAATAAGTATCTCGATACAGGTTCCAAAACAGGATGTATATGTGGGTCATGGATCTATTAGATGCAGATACATGGATATCCCTAAAAACCTTAAACTTGACTATATTTATGTTTTTATTATGTAGAATAACAACATTCTGTGTTCACAATGCCCTTATTAAAACCCATTTAGTTTATGAATGACCCGTCTTTTCAGCTCAACAGATTCACCTTTCATACAATAGCCAGCAGGTAGTGTAACACAACTATTTATAATTAATTAACATAGTTTAACAGACAGCAATACATGTATCGACACGTGTATTGCTGTCTGTAACATGTGTTCTATCAGTATTTTGAGTACAGTTCAAGTATTTTCTATTAAATGAGTTAAACACTAAATTATGTAATTCTTGAGAAAAGCCATCCCCAGACGTCAAGTAGCCTAATTATGACAACCATTAAAAGTTCAACAACATGGAATACAAAGCTGAGGTGTACAAAAGTACATTTTGTTCTTTAGAATTTCAAATGGGATAGTGTTACATTGAAGTGTAAATGAAAAGAAGGAGAAAGAAGCATAAGCTCATATTATCTGGCCCCTTTTTGAAAACAAACAAAAAAACAGGTCCAAATCACTGCTCATAACTGAATGCAGATTTTGTAGTATCAAAAACTGGAAGACTTCATAAAGGCATGAGGATGCACAAATGCAAGAAAAACAAACCTTTTCAAATGGAATTCCGTATTTCTTCAAAATTGATGGTGAAATCAAAGTCATTTTGTGTCGAAGAAAGGCTTCACAACTTTGAGCACTACCTGGAAAAAAACCTGGAAAACAGAAAATGATAGTATAATCTCTGCAAACAGTACATCCATGTGTACATTGAATTCTATATCTCACCCTTAGCAAGTGCCTCTAGCCTCTTGCCATGGTCTGGTGGTACCACATACCTGCAGAACAATAAACTGTTAAAATTGGCACTATAGAAGGTCTGCCAGCACTTTGGAAAAACAGCATTTAAAAAAAATAAATAAATAAAGAACAACTAATACACACATCAAAGGAACTGAACAATATGGAATTTTGGAGGTCAATATTAGCATTAATGAGGCTGGATATTCTAATAACAGATAAATCGGCTGATGTGATAATTAACTTGTATGCTAACAAGTCATTTCAGCTTCATTTCAGTCTCCTGAATATAAAATTTTAATATTTTTAAAGCTTATTGTTTTAAGATTTTTCACATATATTAGACGAGACACATGCATACCCTCATCAAAGACAAGCTGAAAGCAGATTTAAAAATGTCATGACACTGACAATATGCTCTATACAAGTATTTCAGAAAAAGACTGCACATAGCTCTATAAGTTTAACCGCCTTGAAAATCAGATGTTAAATCTCAAAGGGCATAGTACAAACACATCAAAATTCATGTATATATAATATAAAGTACTGAGTCAAAAGTCAAAACCATTACATTATAATGCACATCTGATAATAGTGCCGAGCACTTCTAATGAGCTTTGCAGCTCTAACCACTGAACTACTGCCTCCAAAAATGTGACCCAAACCTTCTAAAGTTGAAAGCAAAAAAAAATCCAAAAAGATTTTTACAGACTTATTCACGCAACAGTATAAACATTTTATGGATGCAAAAAAATGACAGATCTTTAAGGAAGTTAGTGATAGTACCAAGACTGGGGCTCTCCGAAATGAAGGTAGCTGATGCTGTACAAGTCCATATCCTCAGTGTGCCAAGCAAAAGCACTCTTCCACATCCCAAAGCACAAGGATGCTTTGTTGAGACCTTTAGTCTTAACACTGCTCTCATTCTCCACACAGTCTAAAATGGTGTTGAGGCAGCCAATGTTCCATTCAGTGACACCCTGCAGAGGTTCACAAATATTAGGTTCTGGGTAGGTTTCAGTTCTGAAAACAATTTTGATAATACAACTTGAATTATCTGCCGATGCCCGATGCCAACCAATACCAAAGCAGAGGCTGTTTCCTTTAAACCAGGGGTCAGCAACCTTTAAAACCCAAAGAGCCATTTGGACCCGGATTACACAAAAAAAACAAAAAAAAAAACCCCACTGAGAACCGCAAACACTTTTACATCTAAAATGAAGACACTGCATATATTGCTTGTTTTTGGGGTTTTTTACCTTTATGTTTTGTATAAACAACTATGTGTTGTCTATAAAATACATGATGTGTTACATAGAAAATTTTATTTTATTTATGTAATGAACACATTTTGAACAGCTTGAACTCTTAAAAAGATAATAAAGTTAAAGGTAAATATTAAATATAAATATTTGCAAAATATATGCATAAATATTTATTTTACCTGGTGAATAGCTGCTCATATACATATGTGGATCCAAAGATCAACAGGGCTGCAAATGCATATGTCTTGGAAGGTGCTCACTCCATTTGTGATTCTGAAAATGAGTGGCCTTCTGATGGGCAACATGTTCAAGCTCCTCTGTCAACCGTTTGAATTTGGACACCCACATATCTTTGTCAGCTATGTCAGCCAGCTCCAGATCAGGTTGACTTGAACCTACAAATGCGTTTTGGGCGACATTTTGGCGGGTATACCGGCTTCCACGAGTGTGACGCTTATTTTGAGCAATGAAAAATAATCAAATATGATTTTATGCTTTATATTTCAAAATCACAATAATCTTCCAATTTAGAACTACAATTTAAAAAAGAACTAACACAAATAAAATACACTTCAATTAAATACTATTTTCTAAAGCCACGCAAAGCCACAGTACAAGGATGAAAGAGCCGACCCCTGCTTTAAACCAAAATAAAATGAGACAAAACTAATCCAAATGGTTATGTAGCCATTTATCTCTTAAAAATAACAATAGCACAACTTTGTATAAATAAAAGTTCAAACGTTATGAGACTTTCTTGGCCATTGATGACCAGTAAATGTTCTTATTATGGCCATTTGCATGACAATGTGTATATCCATCTATACGTCCATCTGTATGTTCATATGAATATATTTCAGAAATAAGGAACACAACAGATAAGATGTAACATTTTGGTAACTTACTTGATCATACAGTGACCCGCTAACCTCTGCTCCATAAAGAGGAGGGTTAAAGGTGAGGTTCTTCCAAAACTTCCTCTCCAGTTCATCACAATCTGCATGCTGGGGATAGCAAAACCTGCACAAGTAGAAAATGGTTGCTGATATTTGTGACCATCACCAAACACTCTTTGGTGATTTGTGGATAGAAGGATGCAGTTTAACACACTTCTCTAAATTTGAGGTCTTGCGGAATTCATGGACAGTCATTGGCTTCTTCTGGATGTTGTACTGTGTGAACAACCCTGATTGGCCAGTCACTACTTGCTGGATGGGAGCAGGAATAACCAGATCATCAATATCATCATATGTTTGCCTTGGCCTCCAGCCTTTAGGTGGAATGACCTGAGGAAATGAATATAGAGCAAACTGTTACAAATGACTATGTTAGTTGAACCTTTCACATCCCATTCTCATTTATCAAAAACTTTATTATTTTTGTTTTTAGCTTATCTGGAGCAAAAACTTAATTCAATTTGAGAATACAAAAAACAGGTAGAAAATGTCACCAAACAGCCTTAACCACCCCATATTAGTAGAGATAATTTGGGATTTCCTTTCTTAGCAAGACCTGTAGGGATGGGCTGATATAGATTTTTTTTTAGCCAAAACAAATAATAATTGCCGATACTGCTATTTCACATTTAAAAACCATAGTGAAGACCACACATGTAAGCTCAAGTAACAATCACAAATTAACTTTTCACTTACAAATAACAAAATGTATCTATCTGGAATATATCTGTGGACTCACTCAGTTGTCCAGGTCTTATCCATAGCAAAAGAGAAATAAAATCTGTCAAATGTACAAAACGTAGTAGTAGTAGAAGACATTTTGCTGCTCATCCAAGCCACTTGTTCAGTTCTGTTCAGATTACTGATGGACACTGCCTTATAACTACAATGAAACTCAAAACCTAAAAACACAAAACCTCACTACACTGAATGGAGTAGACCACATTGCTTCATTTGTGGCTTGGGATTTTGTCCCTTGGGTGAACCAGTTTCTGTCTCTAAGTGTTTGTATTCATACTGTCTAAAATTCTCTGAAGCTTTTCAGACACACCGGCAGTGTAAGGAATAGCAATGTGGTCTACTACATTCAGTGTGGTGAAGACTGCAAAGAGAGTTACATTAGAGAAACTTAACAGCCACTCCATAAGAGAGTGTACCAACACCGTCGAGAGAACTCCTCGGGATCCCAGTCTGCTGTGCATCTCCATCTCAAAGTCACTAGCCACTCCTTTGAAGATGGTGAGGTACAGATCTTAGCCAAAGAAAAGAAATGGTTTAAGAGGAAAGTTAAAGAAGCAATTTTTGTTCCTTGAACAGGAATGGGGGCCTTAGACATCATCTGTCCCCTATCTATAACTCTATACTCACACCAAAGGAAACAATACACTAGCCAGGATGCTAATAGGTGTGAAACCACTCATTAGGGGCTTGAATGACTATGCTAAGTAGGACTCAGCTGGGCAAACAACAGCCTGGGGGCCACACGTGACCCGTTGGCCTTATTAATCCAGCCTGCCTGAACGTGTCCAAACTAAATAAAAAACGATAAGGGTAAACCTTGTTCAATTTAGCTTTTCAACAAGATGTTGATCTTTTGGCACTTGATAAAACTGAATGTGAGGTTTTCTGCTGTGTTTATTTCACTGAAATTCAATACATTAATTATTAATTTAATTAATGCATTTGGAAAACATTTTCCAAGAAATTGACAGGCGGATCGGTGCAGCGTCTGTAGTGATGCGGTCGATGTATCGGTCTGTGGTAAAGAAGGAGCTGAGCCGAAAGGTAAAGCTCTCGATTTACCGGTCAATCTACGTTCCTACCCTCACCTGTGGTCATGAGCTTTGGGTAATGACCGGAAGGACAAGATACAAGTGGCCGAAATGAGTTTCCTCCGCAGGATGGCTAGGCGCTCCCTTAGAGGCAGGGTGAGGAGCTCGGTCACATGAGAGGAGATCGGAGTAGAGCCACTGCTCCTCCACGTTGAGAGGAGCTAGCTGAGGTGGCTCGGGCATCTGGTCAGGATGGCTCCTGGACGCCTCCCTAGAGAGGTGTTCCGAGCATGTCCCACCGGGAGGAGACCCCGGGGAAGACCCAGAACACGCTGGAGGGACTATGTCTCTTGACTGGCCTGGGAACGCCTTGGGGTCCCACCATAGGAGCTGGAGGACGTGTCTGGGGTGAGGGAAGTCTGGGAGTCCCTGCTTAGACTACTGCCCCCACGACCCGGCCCCGGATAAGTGGAAGAAAATGGATGGATGGAAAACAATTTGTACAACGAGCCTTGCATATTCATGCTTTGCTACATGTTACAGGCCAAATCTCTAATGTAATATATAGATATATATCATGGCCCGGCCCCTCTGTCAAATTTTAGAACCCACTGTGGCCCATGTGTCAAAAAGTTTGCCCACCCCTGGATTAATCTGTTCAAAAACGCCCATCAAGACATGACCTGACAGAAAAAAACCCAACATATTTTAGATTCCATGTTAGGATGAAAATAAATATATGAACTTGTAATCATGTCAAGTTTTCCTCACATAATTTACCCAGAGTTCTAGGATTGTACAGTGCTGTGTACCCCAATTTTCACAAATGTGTCTATATTCAGGCCTGTGATGAATACAAATATTGAAGAGTGACATATTGCTGAAGTAAACAAAGATATAACTGAAACCAAATCATAAAGCAAAATTATCCTCTAAAAAGTAGTCTAAATGTACAAAACTGTTAAAAATAATAATAATGATTAACTGCAGAATGCAACACTTAAGTAGATTTGTGTTTGGTTTGTCTACCGAGTCATAGAAGTACATAATTTGACCTCTACCACTCAAATCTCATCATGGTTCAGAAAATTTACAAAATATGTCTTAGTAGTAGAAAGAAGTACCCACACAAAATGTTGATCCCCAAAAATTATTGTTCCATCTGTTATATATTGAATGATAAGTCAATACAGTATTGGTGACAGGCCTAGCAATATTTCAAAAATAAAAACAGTTACTGAAAATCATCAGCTTTTTACGATGAAATGCCACTAAGAAGAGGCCAGCAGCAGAGAGCAAGTTCTGCCCAGCAAGTCAATGGTTACATCACTAAGAGTCTCCAGTTACCTTTGCTATTCCAGCATTGTGTGCTCCCTGTGACTCCATGTAGGCTACATAACGACTAAAGTCCTTGAACTCATCTTTGGTGGGATAGAAAGTCATTATGTGGTAGCCCACATTGCCAGTGTCAGCTGTCATCTTGAAATGGTTGGTCTCAAATTCTGTAAATAAAGAACATTTAACTGTGGCACTGTTATAAAGCAATGGTACAAAAAAACAAGAGAGGGCGCCGTAACGCTTGGCTTACACTGTGATCTAGACATTCCAAAATATTCCCAAACACAATCTGCAATTGAATCTCATGAAGGTGGATTAGGAGGTTAGCAAGATTATGTCGGGGTTAACTTTGGTTTATATTGCTACTACGGAGCTGGATCACTTTCTCATGCCATGAACTCATAAGACACTTAAATACATTCAGCTTATGCAAGTTATACCTGTGTAACAGGTGGTAGCTCAGGGTCTCACTGCTGTACCACAGACCAACACAGCTTTAAGAAGAAGTAGGCTGTGTGCCCGGGAGGTGCTAGTTTCCATGGGAGGCCAGTTTGGTTGCTGGACCCTCACATGTGTGCTATTGGCCAAATTTATTGGTAAGGCTTTTAAATCGTTTTGTGTTGCGGTGAATATTTTAATTGTAAAGATGTACATTTTAATTGTCTCTTCTGTGTTATGTGGAACTCATAACACACACTTACATTAATGAATTTTAAGCCTATTAAAATGTATCCCACATGTTTAAATGTTTTTACAAGTAGTTATGAGTCCATTCCACTTTATTGCACTTGCACTTGTGCACTTGTAAAGGCAGACTAACTGGGTTATTTATTTTTTATTTGCTGTATTTTGGTCACTTCCCTCTAAACCAATGAAAGACCACGTAAGAGAGAAACTTTATTGGAACCTTATCATTTGCAGTGTTCAGTTGCAGTGATATTTGCAGTGGGTATCCTACCCAATTGCAGTGAGCCTACGGCTTGTTTTTCTGGTTTGCCCACCATACACTTTTCTGTTCATTCACGTTTCCATATACCATATATCCATATTTGTATCTCAAACAGGAAAAGACAGGAAAACCAACCTTTTTATGTTTAATAAATTATACAAACTTTACCCCGGGTCATTATTTTAATTACTGTACTTGTATTGACCATGTTCAACAGATTACATAATGCTCGATAAACCTTTTTACAATTACTTCTACTCAAAAAATATTATTAGAACCAGCATTATTCATCTTTGACTATACTTTTTGGATACTTAACTCTCCCACCTCTCCTGTAGAGCCTACATTTAAATGTCTGTACACTTGCTACATGCTTAAGGGCATTTAACCTAGTTTCACTAAGTAGGGTCCCATATATCTTGTCACTTTTTGGGTGTGAACCTACTTAAGTCCAGCCGAGACATCTGCTCGACATTGCCGAGTGCAGTAACTCTGCACTTCCATTTGGAAGTGACCATTTTCTTTGGGAGTTTGTTTTTGTAATTAGTTTAAAGACAGTAGGGGCAGTGGGCACTGATGACACTGGTTTGGCCATATCACAGAACACTAAAGAGCTGTAAAGTCAGGTTGCAGCGCTGTGAGCCGCTGGCATGAACTCTGAAACTCTGTCCACATCTACCAGAGCCGTGGGTGGCAGACCTGTGCTTGTTTTAGGTGTGAGTGGAATAGCCTTATTGCATGAATTAAAATTAATTTAAAGAGAATAATAAAAAATAGAGCCCACCAGTATGCAGAGCAAAACATTGGTGGAGGTGACAAAGAGATGTACGGCGGACAAACCCACAAAACCAAACCTGCTCCTCCTGGGCACACAGCCAAAAAAAACTAAAACTGTGTTGTCTGTAGTGCCGCAGTGATACCCCAAGGTACCACCTGTTACACCTGTACTGAATAGCCAACACTTGAATCATACTGCATTACACAAAATGCGCATCCTAAAATAAACTGTTGTAAGGTTGTAGCGTATTTGTAAAAAATAAATAATAAAACATGAGACGACGCGCTGCTTGGTACAAAAGTGTCGTTCATTCATTCACAGAGGGTGGAAATATAAGACACTGAATGATAACGGTTCGCTGCTCGGTCTGAACAAGTGCCTTAACCAACTGAATTTGGAATACACAGGACTGAAATAATATAGCCAGCTAAAAATAATGCACCTCATTCGGCCAATTAAAAATCTATATGCAACGGACTATGACAAAAATCTGTAAAAAACATACCTGTAGCTACTGAAAAAAGTTAAGGCTTTTAGTTGTTGATGTTGTAATCTAGCTAAATAGTCGCATTCATGGTAGCATAAACAGCCAAATTTAATACAATCAAACATGAAAGGAAGTTGTCACAAACATAAACAAACGCACTCTGACAGGCACAACTGTTAGCTGACTAGCACACAGGCTACGGGGCTGCTGCAGCTGATGTCAAGCTAGGTGAGGATTTCTTACAATGTCGCTGGTTACAAGAGCAATACTGATAAAGCGTTTAACGTTTTACTTACCGTTGATGAAATGTTGATGAAATTGTGTTTTTACGTGAATGTATTACATGCAAAAATGTCAAAAAGCGACATGATCAGCCCGTGTAGAAAATGTAGTCCTCCATCATTACAGTAACGCGCATGCGCAGTGTGTCTTCTTCTTTCAGTTTATTGGTCTACTATCCACCAAGATGCGTGTATGCCGCCACCTATTGTATTAGTCCGGGAGCCAGACCTTTGGGTCTATAGGTATTAAGAATGTATGAGATCTTAGGTGAATCAGGTGGAAACTGTCAGAACCATCACAACCATCACTCCCAATATCCTTTATTTAAACATGCACTGTATGTACCTTTTTTGGTGGAATGTCGGCCAATGTCTGGATACGGTGCTTCACCTGGTATCTGTTCAGCTGTTCAGTAAAAACTAAAAACACCCAGAAAACAGACTACAACAAACGCACCATCTGCAACTAATGTGCCTATTGAAATATTTATTATTTAACCCCTTAACGCACAATGATATGCAAATAAAGGGGGCCTTATTTGATATGGGGCACAATGGGAGAAAGTCCCATATCTCTAGGTTTTATGGTTTAGGAGAAAAAAAATGGGTGGAAAAATGTTTTTACATTATTGTGCGTGAGCCTGAGACAACATCCTTGCGAAGGACTAATTCAATGCATTTCAGGATTTTCTGAAGATATCAACACAATTTTTGCTGTGCAAATAGGGAGCGGGGACCTGTACAACGTACATTTTAAACTTTGGTTCTGTCGTAACGTCTAGGGGATCAAAGATACAGACTCAGAGTAAGGTTTAACAGAGTTCATTACAAACAAGAGAATGTGAATGCTGATTAGAGGAGAGGTAAGAGGAAGCTGGGTCGGAGGCTGAGGTGATCGAACCGGTTGTAGGAAGCTGGATTGGAGGCGGAGGTGCAAGGTAGGGTAGTGATGGATCCAGCAACACTGATGCGCCGCACATGTGTCGAGCTTATAGAGCGAAGCCCCGAATTGATGCAAGAAAGAAAAAGTCACGTGACCGATACTGCTGCTGTTTCACTTGTCTCTGATGTGCAAAACTGTGTTTAAAAGGTACCACATCTGCATCTGTTAACAGGACAAATCACTGTTAAAAGAAGAAAATTACCCTTCCAAAGGTTGAAAAAAGACCTTCCCCTTCTACATTAACAAAATGGAGCCAGAGAGAAAAAGAAAAAATCTGCTGTATGGGATCATTTTGATCTTTTAACAGCAAATAAGGTAACTGTATTTCCTTGTTTACACTTGTCTTCCACTTCCACCATGGAGGAATGATGACTCGGTCAGGGCACAGAAAAGGGAGTGCTGGAGGGCCGAGCAGGAACGGCACAAGTTTGAAGTTTCATTATGAAATTTACAGAAAAAAGACGCACATGTACAACCACACTTTATGTAGAACAAGGGAGAGGTGTTTTTCTGACATCATTCGAAGTTGTAGTAACACTGAGCACTGAGACTGCTCTTATTAAGGTGACAAATGACATCCGCTTGAACACTGATGCAGGATAAGTCTCAGTCTTGATCCTGTTAGATCTGAGTGCTGCCTTTGACACTGTGGATCATCGGATCCTCTTACAGAGACTAGAGGACTGGATGGGCATCTCCGGTACGGCACTAAACTGTTTCAAGTCCTATCTAGAAAACAGGGAGTACTTTCTTGAAATTGGAAAATGTGTTTCAGATAAAATGTCCCTGACCTGTGGGATGCCCCAGGGGTCAATCCTGGGACCCCTGTTGTTCAAGCTCTACATGCTGCCGTTAGGCCAGTTAATATGCAGCAATAATGTGTCCTACCACAACTATGCAGATGACACTCAGATCTATATCTCACTAACAGCAGGTGAATATGGACCAGTGGATTCACTCTGCCACTGCATCCAACAGATCAGTGTGTGGATGCAAAGCAACTTTCTCCAGCTAAACTCAGACAAGACTGAAGTCATCATCTTTGGCCCACAGAAACATAGAGAAAGTGTCAGCAGTCACCTCCAGTCTCTCTCTCTAAAACCTTCAAATCAGGCTAAAATCTAGGGGTAATAATGGACAGACTTGAACTTCAACAGCCACATCAAATCAGTAACATCTGCAGCTTTTTACCACCTAAAAATCAAAGATATATTATCAAAGTCGGACTTAGAGAGACTTATCCATGCATTTGCTCTGGTCATTTGCTGGTCTCTCCAATCAAACGTTAATACAGCTGTAGCACATCCAAAACGCTGCTGCTCGGGTCCTGACTAGAACCAGGAAGTACGAGCACATGCGTCCTGTGCTCAGGTCTCTGCACTGGCTTCCTGTAGTTCAAAGAATAGACTTTAAAGCAGCTCTGCTTGTGAACAAGTCTCTCCATGGCCTAGGTCCAAAGTACATCTCTGACATGTTAGTACCTTATGAACCATCTCGCACTCTGAGGACTTCAGGGACCGGCCTCCTGCTGGTGCCCAGAGTCAGGACTAAACATGGGGAATCAGCGTTTCAGTTTTATGCAATTAAAACCTGGAACAGTCTTCCTGAAGATGTGAGACAGGCCTCTACTTTGACAATGTTTAAATCCAGGCTTAAAACTGTTCTGTTTAGCTGTGCATATGACTGAAAGGTTTTTATTCTGCACTCTTCTGTTTTAATGTAAATTTTATGACAATTATTTGTGATTATTTATGTTTTGATTTATGTGATTTTAAACTTAAACTTAACTTTATACTTTGTGTAGGAATTGTACTATACAAATAAACATGCCTTGCCTACACTAGCTCACAGCACTGAAAAGGTCATGTCAGTGACCCTTGTGGGGTCATCTTATCATTGGTGATGCTGCCTTGCCATTTACACATGAGCAGTAGTCCTAAAGGCACTACTACTACTACCAGAACTACTTCCAGTAGTATTACCACTACTACTACTGCCACCACTACTGCTGCTGCTACCACTACCATTGCTGCTACCACTACCACAGCTGGGAAAATAATTTTACATCATCGTTTTCATTGTTTTACATATCACATCATTTCATGATAGTATTGTGTTAAAACATGATATTTTTCTTCAAGAACAGAAATGGCAGTTCTACGCTTTAAGGTATGTATCATCTCCCACTTGCTTGGAGATGTTGTTATTGCTCTGCCTGAAATGAATGTAGTATGACATTTTTTTTAATTTTTTATTTTTTTTTATTATTTGTCTTGGGCAAATAGACATCTTTTCTCTTGCATAGCCTAGGCAGCCACAATCGATGTCAATCAACATGATACAAGAGACAAGGAAAAATAAACAAAAACAGACAGCAAAACACACACCAAAAAAAAGAGTATCTCCGATTGCCCAAAAAGGAGTGGGAAGAAGAAAACTTATTTAATCCCACCCCCTCTGCTATTATTTCTTAATTTTAGCATACTTTACTTCCTTTTCATGATTGTATTACATGATTACATTGGGGACTATGAGTTAAACTCATGCAACTTATGTGTTACATCATATTGGATAAGGTGCCAACAATGGTAAGGAAAGTTATTAATACCAACAATGGTAACGGACAGTAAATACCAACAATGGTAATGAACAGCAATAGTAATGGACAATAAATACGACAATAGTAATGGACAGCAAAATACAACAATGGTAATGGACAACAATACCAACAATGGTAATGGACAACAGATACCAACAATGGTAAAGAAATGGCAGATACAAGCCAGCATTACAAGATTACTGAAATTATATTAAGACTCTTCCTCTAGATACTGCGACCAGATCATATTTTTATATCGATGCTTGAACGTACTGATACTATGGCATTGCTTGATGTGTATATCCAGACTGTTCCAAAGTTTAACACCACATACCGATACACAGAAACTTTTTCGAGTAGTTCTAACTTTAGGCAATTTGAATTTCTCATATTCTCTAAGATTGTATGTTCTCTCTTTGGCTGTAAACAAAACTTGCAGCTTACTCGGTAACACGTTTATGGAAGCTTTAAATAGTATAGTTAATGTAACATATTTTACAAGATCAGGAATTTTTAGGAGCTTTGAATATATGAACAAAGCATGTGTGTGCTCCAAGTATCCGACTTTATGGATGATTCGCAAAGCACGTTTCTGTAATACAACTAGTGGATTAAGTGTAGATTGGTAAGTATTCCCCCACACTTCAACACAATAAGTGAGGTATGGGAGTACTAAGGAACAGTATAAAGTACGTAGGGCATTTTGATCAAGGTAGTTTTTTGCTTTATTTATTATTGCGAGGCTTTTTGAGATTTTGCTTTTTATTTGTCTAATATGGGCTTTCCATGATAATTTATTGTCTATTATAACACCCAAAAATTTTATCTCATTTACACTTTCAATTTGAACATCATCAATCAGGATTGGTAGCTCTGTATTAATTTTTAAATTTCCAAAAAGCATAACTTTTGTCTTCTTTAAATTAAGCGATAATTTGTTGCAATCCATCCACTTTTTTATTTTATCAAGTTCCTTGTTTACAGTACAAATGAGTTCATTGTAATTTGGACTACTGTAAAATATGTTAGTATCATCCGCAAATAAGATAAGTTTTAATGACAGGGATACATTAAAGATATCATTTATGTATATATTAAACAGTTTTGGCCCCAAAACGGAGCCCTGGGGAACTCCACAAGCAATACCAAGCATATCAGAAGTGTGCACTCCCATCTGTACAAATTGTTCTCTCTTTGTGAGATACGTTCGTAACCAGTTACCGGCTAGTCCTCTGATCCCATATCGTTCAAGCTTTTTTAGTAAAATATCATGATTGATGGTATCGAAAGCTTTTTTCAGGTCTATGAAGATACCAATAGCATATTGTTTTTGGTCCAATGCATTTGTGATTTCCTCTGTTGCATCAATGATTGCCATTGAAGTTGTTCTTTTTGCTCTAAACCCGTATTGTCTCTCGTTGATAATTTGATGCTTATCTAAAAATGTTTCAAGACGTGAATTAAACAGTTTTTCAAGAATTTTTGAAAACTGTGGTAGTAAAGAGATTGGTCTGTAATTCGTAAAGCAGTGTTTGTTGTCACTTTTGAATATTGGAATTACTTTTGCGGTTTTCATTTTTTGGGGGAACTGACCTGACTGAAATGATAAGTTGCAGATATGCGTCAGAGGTTTTGCTATGTTATCTATTACCTTTTTTATTAATGCCATATCAATATCATGACAATCTCTGGATGTCTTACCTTTACACTTGAGAACAATGCTTGTCACCTCCTGAACATTTGTTGCAGATAAAAACATAGAATGTGGATTTTGATCAATACTTATCCTACACTGACAAGCTTTATTATCATGAATTTTTGCAGCCAGCTGTGAACCCACGTTAATAAAGAAATGATTAAAGCTATTGGTTACATCACTCATGTTATGAATTTCACCATTTGTATTGTTAAAGTAATCCGGATATACAGACTTTCTAGCTTCTTGTTTAATTAGACTATTCAATGTCTTCCACATTCCTTTCATATTACTTCTATTTTCATATAACTGTTTTCTATAATATAACTTCTTACTCATTCTAATTATGTCTGTTAATTTGTTTTTATATTTCTTATATCTCTCTTCATCTTCTTTTGTTTTAGAATTGACAAATTTCCTATACAAATTATTTTTCTTTTTACAAGCATTCATTATTCCTTTTGTCAACCAAGGGTTGTCTGCGTTTTTGCTTTTTGTTTTAAATTCCTTAACAGGACAATGTTTCTTATACAAAACCATGAATATATCCAAAAAAGTAGTATATGCTTTATCAACATCTGTTTCATTGAAGACTGAGCTCCAATCTTGGAGCAATAAACTATTATTCAATTCATTTGTTGCTTCTTCGGTTATAATTCTTTTACAGACTAATTTACTCTCACGTCTCATTTTTTTTATATCATAATCGTAAACAGCAAAAACAGGTAAATGGTCAGTAATATCACAGATAAAGATGCCACTGGTTATTTGATTATCCATGACATTTGTAAAGATATTATCAATGACTGTAGCACTGTGCGAAGTTATTCTGCTTGGTCTAGTTATTGTTGGGTAGAGGGACATGGAGAACGTAGTATTTGTGAAGTCCTCTATACTTTTCTGTCTGGTTGGATTTAATAAGTCTATGTTGTAATCGCCACAGATGAATAATGTTTTTTGATTGGCAGTGGAAAAAAGTTTCTCTATCCATTCATTAAAAATGTCAATATTTGAGCCGGGTGCTCGATAAACAACGCTCACCAGAATGTTTTTCTTTTTACATTAAACTCGCCTATCGCCATGGAGACTAGCTGGTGACACTTATAGGTCAGATGTGTGGAGAGACAACTCACATTTAGATGAAAGCAAAACCACAATATAAATACAGCCACAGCTGCAGTATGATCAGTGTGCACTAGAGGGCAGTGTAGGAGTTAGATAGGGGCAGTCTTACGCCCTGGTGAGCAGTCTTTGTATTGTATTGAAGTATAACATAAAATACAATCCTTTACACAATTTGTAGACAGAAGTTCCAATGGTCAGGGTGAGGGGGTCAGGGTCAGGGGATTCCCGAGATATGTTAATTACACACATGTGAAAGTACACAGATGTACTATGGTGTATTTGCTTTTTGCCATTTATAGAGGCAGTTGGGGATGTCACTGTATCCTTTTTAGTGTTAGGATTATTCTGAGATAGTCAGGCCCCTAGAGGCAATAGAAGGAAAAGCATTTATTTGATCAAACAAGAAACAAAAGATTGACGCATCAAATTTCATACTGAAATAATCTAATATTGTGTTCATCTGAGATTTTGTGTTTAGTACAGAGCTAACTCCTTTTGTTGTTCTTACGTCTGTTTATGTTTTGTTAATGTAGTACTTTTGTATGTTGCACTTGGTTGCTTTGAGAACATGTTAATGTGATGGTTCAGTTTGTCAGTGATCAGTTTGGAGACAACTACTGAGTTGAGATTGTCGTTTTGATGTTTTGGTGTTGGTTACAGCCTACTTGTGTTTACCAAATAAATAACAAGAACTGCTCGGGCAGTGTGTTTGGGATCATTGTCATCCTGAAAGACCCAGCCACATTTCATCTTCAATGCCCTTGCTGATGGAAAGAGGTTTTCACTCAAAATATGATGATACATGGCTCCATTCATTCTTTCCTTTACACGGATCAGTCATCCTGGTCCCTTTGCAGAAAAACAGCCCCAAAGCATGATGTTTCCACCCCCATGCTTCACAGTAGGTATGGTAGGTTTGGCTGCAACTCAGGATTCTTTCTCCTCCAGACACGACAAGTTGAGGTTTTACCAAGTTCTGTCTTGGGTTTCATCTGACCATATGACATTCTCCCAGTCCTCTTCTGTATCATCCATATGTTCTCTAGCAAACTTCAGATGAGCCTGGACACATCTGGCAATGCAGGATTTGAGTCCCTGGTGGAATAGTGTTACTAATGGTAGCCTTTGTTACTTTGGTCCCAGCTCTCTGCAGGTCATTCACTAGGTCCCCCCCCGTGTGGTTCTGGGATTTTTGCTCACCGTTCTTGTGATCATTTTGACCCCAAAGGGTGAGATCTTGCCTCCCAGATTTAGGGACCTTCACACCCAGCTGCTTACCTATTGCAGATTCAGTCTTCCCAGCCTGGTGCAGGTCTACAGTTTTGTTTCTGGTGTCCTTTGAAAGCTCTTTGGTCTTGGCCATAGTGGAGTTTGGAGTCTGACTGTTTGAGGTTGTTGACAGGTGTCTTTTATACTGATAGAGTTCAAACAGGTGCCATTAATACAGGTAACGAGTGGAGGACAGAGGAGCCTCTTAAAGAAGAAGTTACAGGTCTATGAGAGCCAGAAATCTTGCTTGTTTGTAGATGACCAAATATTTATTTACGGAAGAATTTACAAATTAATTAATTAAAAATCCCACAATGTGATTTCCTGGATCCTTGGATTCCCCTCATTCTGTCTCTCATACTTGAAGTGTACCTATGCTGAAAATCATAGGCCTCTCTCATCTTTTGAAGTGGGAGAACTTGCACAATTGGTGGCTGACTAAATACTTTTTTCCCCCACTATATATGTATTGTATATACATTTTAAAAGTTCCTTCCACAATTTTTTGAGCAGGTGGAGCACACTGAAACACACTTTGAGAGACATGAGTGATGAAAGAGGTCTGGGGGGTGCAGAGGGAGGAAGGGGGGGTCATACAGCAGTCAAACCAGGGGGGCTTATGGGGGGAGGGTGGCAGTAAAGGGGGTGCAAGTGGACCCTTTTTTCGGGAGCATCTGCAGAGTGTAAGTGTGGGAGTGGGAGCGATAAAAGCATGAAAAGTGGGAGGAGGCCAGTGACAGAGCAGCCACATGGAGTCACAGACACTGCACTAAAGATCAGGTGATAAATGAAGAAATGATTTAGGAGGGAGTCACCACAGCACTTTTCAGCTTGTTCAGTGCAGGGGGGTTTAAGTCGACAAGTTCTAATCTTAACCCAGGTCTCAATAAGGATCCTAACGCCTTTATTCTGTCTTTTCAAGTTTGCTTTTAAAGTAACTCCACAAACTGACTCTTAGGGATAAGCACTGAGGAGCATAGCCTATTTCACAATCATAAATGGTCCCACTCCTTCTAAGTGCAATAATACATTTTTCAAACTGAATTCCTTTTTGCAGATTTAAAACATTTTGGCTTTTGCTTTTGTTAATATGAATTATTATTTAAGTATTCGGTATTTGAACTTCTCAGAACACTAAAGTGATCCCAGATTTCAATAAGAGACGATTATTATTTCCAAGTCGACTTCAAAGACACAGTATCTTAAAATATTCTGTGCCTTTTGAAGCCTGATAGATAATAAAGCCTTGTATTTATCAAAAGTGAAAGTAATGTCTTTGCCAAATTAAATGAAATACTTCCCAAATAACCAAATACATATTTTATTGTTTTCATTCTTTTGTAGTCGTTGTTTAGGTCAGTCAGTCAGTCCTTTTTATTATTCCTCTCATTGCTGTGTTACTAACTGCTCTCTCTCTCTCTCTCTCTCTCTCTCTCTCTCTCTCTCTCTCTCTCTCTCTCTCTCTCTCTCTCTGTCTCTCTCTGTCCTCCTTTCGGGGGCTGCTCTGTCTCTCCTTCCTTCATCCTGCTTGCGCACTGGCTGGATGCTGTTTTAGCTTGCATGCCATGACGTCACAGCAGCACCCATGGCCCTGTGTCTGGTGTGGGTGCAGAGTGAAAACAGCGACAGAGGAGGAGGAGCCATGGGCGAAGCTAAGGAAACGGGGGCGGGGCTTACCAAGGCAGTAGGCACTACAGAACAGGACACAGCACTTACTTAACCCTCCAGTCCTGACTTGGGCTTTCAAAATGGCTATTCAGTGCAACATGCTTGCTTCAAACCAGGAAATTTTACTGTCATAACTCATAGCTCCTTGCACTGACTCAAGGTAGGTTACAGAAAAATGCTATGCTAGTTTTGTAAATGTGCATGTACATGTGCTTAACCTGTTTGTCTATCTAGCTAGCTGTTTAAATTGGAAGCGTATTGTAAGTGTATTTATGTGCACAAATATTTGCCAACCGAACGTGCTGCTGTGTAATGTCTCCCAGGCAATTGTGGTGTTAGGAGATTCAAGCTGTAAGCCATGTGACTCTGCCCTGGTCTGCTCCGATTGGATAAGCCCCCTTCTGATGTCATCAAAAAGCCTCCGCCCCTCCTCTTCCTTCTACCAGCTCTACCACTCCTCCTCCCTCTCTCCTCTCCTCTCTCACAGTCCCCACCCCCCGCACCTCTCAGCATCCTCAGTTGAATATGGACCTGAGAACCGCCGCAGCAGAAGCAGTGGTCTTAGTGGTAGCATCACCTATGGCTTAAACCTCCCTGGATTGGTCTGGACATTGCTGGAAGCTATATCCCTGGACTGGTGTACCCTAACCCCCCCTCTCCTCTCTCTCTCTTTCTCTCTCTCTCTCTCTCCGTTCAGATCTCTCCTCCAGGCCGGTTGACAGGCGGCGTCTGGGGTGTCAAAGAATCACAGCTAGCCAGGGCGTTAGCTCCACTCCTGCTCTACCATAATCACCAGCTCTACAATTTATTTATTTTTTATTTTGGGGATTTTTTGTCCTGGCACCTCCTCCTTCGTGCAGCCTGCTTTGATTCCCGGCTCCTTGGAGATAGAGGAATGAAAATCTGCCACCATGATGGAAGGTGAGATTAAAATGTGTCTTGTCCTACATACTCCCTTGTTCTTGCTGTATGAGTACTGCAGTGTTTATGCGCATGTGGAGGTTCAAGTGCCGTGAATCACATTGCTATTCTGAGTGCTTATATTCTGGGGACTTGTGTTGCGTGCTGAATGGAGGAATGGAGAAAATAGGGCCCAGCTGGTCACTTGACGTATCCCCCGTGCTGTACCTCTAAGACTGCCTCCACACCCCCATTATCCTACCTCCTCTTCCCGCTTCCCTAAGGATTATTTGGATTTGTTGTTCCGGAAGGCTTATGTGCCCAGCTGGCTCACATATAAATTAAAGTTGGACATATACTGGTTAGCATTCCTATCTGATAACATGTATGTTATTTGGTTGGTGTTGTCACGGTACTCAAATTTTAAATAGCATTTAGATACTAAGGCTTAAATTCCCATGTGGCCTTATATCTATGTAATCCCTCAATGGTCCAGGTAGGTTCCATAGTGGTCCATGGGCGTATACTAGTTTATCTGTCTTATACTTGTTCAGATACGGCTCAAGATCATTCTAAAGCGATTCAGGAAAGGTTCATTTCTGTCCTGTCAATGGGACTTTTTAATATCGATACCTGCAAACAATGAGGATCTAGTTTCAATACTAGTTTTTGTATTGATTAGGATCTGATTTTTGACACTTTGACAGCCCTAAATTGGTGTCTAGAGTCTTAATGTTGCACACCTAACCTATAAGAACAAGTAAAGTCACTGGGAAATAGTAAAGACATTTGTTTGTTCGTTGGCAGTTAAAAACACATTTAAACTTGATATGCACTGGCTAGATATATAGCATAGACGTAGCATTATCTGATACCTCTTCAAGTAAAGTCATTGAAAAACAGCAAAGGCATTTGTTTGGTCATTGTCTCTTTAATTGATGACCTCAGCAGGAAGAGGCCGTGATGGCGGCATGACTCTCTATGGAAAGAGCCACTATTTCTCAGATTCATTACAGTGGCATCAGTTCAGCCAGAGCAATGTTAGAGCAGAAAGAAATAGAAACACAGGATGAAGAAAAAAACATGGAAATGATTCTACAATTATATAATGCAAGGTTTTAAAGCTGCATTGTGAAACTTTTAAAGCTGCATTGTGTAACTTTGTGGATTGGAGGTCACACCTAATTGTCTCCATGTTCCACAGTAAGCTATTCGACTGATCCATGCAGGTGTTACTGCTTTGTCTAAAATGTTCGACAGTATGGCATTGCATTCATTGAATTACAGTTTTTTATTCCTAAAAATACTTTGAAAAACATTCATTCTGACTTGCCTCTACACAGATCTGAGCTGTAATTTAAGCTTCATTTTCAGTGTTGTCTTAAAGTAATGGTGAATGTCAGACATTTTGAAAAGGCTTTTAGCTTATACTGTCTGAGATCTAAGATCTGAGATTTGTTGACAGTACTTTTATCATGCAGTATTACAAAGTATTGCTTTGCGTCACAGATCTCATTCCATTAACTCATGTTGTGAATACACTCCAGTGTTTCATAGTATTAATAGTATTTAAGGTTGTACAATATATCGTAAAAGATATTGAAAACTGCAATATCGGCTGAAGCAATAATCAGTATCACCAGAAAATAAATAGATCACAACACACACTTATCCATTTCACAGAGTTTTTGGAAGTGCAATGAGATTTTGGATGAATTCTCTCATTAAGTTGTTGTTGTTGTTTTTTTTATTTTTTTTTACATTCTTTGCAAATAAATTATATTTAAATATCGCAATACAGGAGAATAAAATCATGATAGTTTCAGGAGTCTGGATCCTTTTGAAATATGCCAAACTAAAACAAGATCATGTTTGTAGAGTCTAAACTTTAAGAACTCAAGAACATGTTTGTAGAGTCTAAACTATAAGAACTCAAGAACATGTTTGTAGAGTCTAAACTTTAAGAACTCAAGAACATGTTTGTAGAGTCTAAACTATAAGAACTCAAGAACATGTTTGTAGAGTCTAAACTTTAAGAACTCAAGAACATGTTTGTAGAGTCTAAACTATAAGAACTCAAGAACATGTTTGTAGAGTCTAAACTATAAGAACTCAAGAACATGTTTGTAGAGTCTAAACTTTAAGAACTCAAGAACATGTTTGTAGAGTCTAAACTTTAAGAACTCAAGAACATGTTTGTAGAGTCTAAACTTTAAGAATTCAAGAACATGTTTGTAGAGTCTAAACTTCAGGGTTTCAGGGTGCATGAGGTTTTTTCATAAATTGAAGATGTTTTCATCAAAGAGAATGTCAAATATTGGTGTGTAAGGTGTAAAACAATGTTGTTTGCTCTTAGCGTGTTAGCATTAGCATTAGCATGGCTAGCTCAGGCTTAGCACTGGCTGTGTGAGGCCAGGATTACGAGCAGGTGTTAAAATGGGACTGTAATCCTAGTGAGCGGTGCTTTTTTAAGATGTGGACAGAGGGGGGAGGCACACGCTTTAATTACTCTGATCACAAACATGAAACACTAGAAAGAGAAAGGAGAGAAGATCTTAAGACATATTTACATCATGGATTTATCTCTGCAGAGAATGAGGCTTTGGGCCGTTCTGTATGAGGTGCTGAGCCGGGCCGGTTTGAATGAGGCGTTGGGCCGGTTTGTATGAGACGTTGGGCCGGGCCGGTCTGTATGAGGCTTTGGGCCGGGCCGGTCTGTATGAGGCTTTGGACCGGGCTGGTTTGAATGAGGCTTTGGGCCAGTTTGTAAGAGGGTTGAACAATTTGGAGAACATTTCTAATTGAAATTACTATAGAACTGCCAAAAAGACTGAAATCTGAGCTGACAAACTCACATTTCAGAACATGTTTATACAGATCTAAGGTTAGATGTTTATATGCACAATAAGACCCCATGAAGACACAGCGAGGGCATCTGACACACAGGGTGCTTTCAGAACATGTTGGTATGATCTTCAGGGTGAGAAGTTTTTCTTTATAATGGTAGAATATCGTCATTCTGATTGGATTGTGAGAAATCTCACAGTCCTAGTTTGTGATATTAAGGAAAAAGTTTAGGGTTAAATACAATAGAATTTTCCACACAAAACAACATTATAATTGTTCTGATATAAATCTAAACCATGAAGAATGAGAATGAGGCTTGTTGTAGGCTGTTTTTAGATTACAAAGATGTCTCTACATGCAATACTTAAAATAATCTTGCATTTATTTAAATTTATGTGATATCTAATATAGTGGTGTAACTTAACAAAGATGAGAAATGATAATAGCCGACTTGATGAGCAGACAGGGGTACTGTCTATATGACTGCATTATGTGAGAAAAGTACGGCCTGGGGGCCACAAATGGCCCTTTGGTTTTATTAATTTGGCCCATCGAATGTGACCAAATTATATTAAAATAGGTAAGGGTAAATCTTGTTCAGAGTATTTCTGCTGTGTTTATTTAATCAATCAATCAATCAATCAACATTTATTTATAGAGCACTTTACAACACTCAAGGTGACCAAAGTGCTTTCCAGTAAAATCAAATTAAAACAAGTTATAATCATAGTAAAACAGTAAAATAGGAGAATAAAATACATTAATACAACAAAATATAAATAATGATAATGTGTCACAACATTACTAGATGTTGAAGGCCAGTCTGAATAAATATGTTTTAAGCCTGGATTTAAAAAGACTGAAGTCAGTAATGGTGCGCACATCAGGAGCTGTGCATTTAACTGAAATGTAAAAAATGTATTATTAATTTTAAAAACAATTTGTACAATGAGCCTTGCATATTCATGCTTTGCTACATGTTACAGGCCAAATCTCTAATGTTATATATATATATATATATATATATATATATATATATGTATATGTGTGTGTGTGTGCATGTTTATATATATATATGGATACATATACACACACATGCATACATATATATATTTAAAGGACATTTACGTTTTTAGTTTCTTTAGTCTTTTGGGGGAAGCAGGTGCTTATTTTACTCGTAAAGATGTTGTTTTACCTTTTAAAGTCTAAACGTTAGAATGTGAAGTGAAACGATATATTTATAAGCATTGGTTTGTGGTAGCAGTTGTCACTTGTTCCTGTTTCTAAAACTATCTGTACCTGTCCATTGAAACACCTGCTCCTCTAAGTCTCAGTGCGGGGTCCTGTCTATGGAGGACTGCCGGGGTCCTGTCCACCAGGGTCCTGTCCGCCAGGGACCGGTCCACCGGGGTTCTGTCCACCAGGGTCCCGCATGTGGGGGACCGCCGGAGTTCTGTCCACTGTGGTCCCGTCTCTGGAGGACTGCCTATCTCTCCGGTTCCAGAAATAAAGAGAGAAACTCTATAAACTTCAGAATTTTTTTTTTTTTGTGTATTATTGGTCCTATTCTGCACGTCCACTTTGCACCAGTTAAGCAGAATCTCATTCATTTCAATGGAGAATTTGTGACAAGTTTTGCCACTACCATCAGATATAAAGAAGGTAAAGTAGGTAGGTTGATTTGTGTTAAATGTTAAATGTTCATGTGGAGGCTTTAAAATGGCTCTGTCATCCCTATAGACTGGAGCTGGGTTTTTTCAAAGTTCACATTGCGCTGTGATTGGTTAAACCACCTGTGACTCATTCATCTGTTACATTTTTCAGTGACATTTAAAAGCAGCCATGTTTGTTTTGATACAGACAGACCTGTCACACACACATCGGAGAAGCGTGTGTTCTTGCCTGGTTAAACAAAACAGGCATCACTTCAGTACTTTTACAAACAGGACATAAATGTGACGGGAACAAACTTAAACATGTACATTAAACACAAAAATGTATACATTTAAACTTTGCGATGAGCAGCACCATCGAGCCTCTGACTGTGACCCACTGTACAGCAAATTACCCACCTCACACTGGGGCTGGGTGCATGTGTGATCCATGAAAAAGGGAGGGAGAGAGAGATGAAAAGAGAGTGAGGGAGGGCAGGAAGGAGAGGGGGGAGGGAGGGAGAGGGCAGTAGATGTAGGGCTGAAGGGAGGGGAAAGAGAGATGGAGAAAATGAGTGGAGTGGAAGAAGAAGGAGAGCGAGAGAAAGAGGAGCAGCTGTGTTTGAGCTGTTTACAGCCTTATACAAGAGTAAAAGAATGAGGATTTGCTGTATGTGCTTTCCATCGGCTCGTGGTGTCGAGAGCTTGAAGCATTAGTGAGTCCTGAAGACTAAACACATTTAAATGAGAGGAGTCAAATGTGTGGAGTTAAATTTGAAGAGTTTTACATGGAGATTTTTAGCGATGGAAAATGAGATTGTTATTGTACATATAGTAGCTCAGTGGTTTGAGTGCTCGCCCACCAAACCAAAGGTTGGCCCTTCAGCCTGCTTGGACTGTATACTCTTGTGTCCTTGAGCAAGACACTTTGCATACCTTGCCTCCAGTGTTTAAGTGTGTGTGCACACTTCTCGCCAAATGAATAAAAATACAACAAAACTGATGCAATCTCAAGCATTATGCCAAGTCCACTTATACATATGCACAGTTCCACACTGATGTCAATACAATACAATACTATATTATATTATGTTATATTATATTAAATTATATTATATTATATTACATTACATTATATTATATATATTTTAAGTAATGCTAAAGTTTGTTTTTCACATTCTTTTGGGTGAGACTAAAGCAGTTTGTATTAGGCTCTGATATAAAACCAGCGCTGTCTGTGTTTAATGACAGATGTACATACACACATTGAAGGCACATTATAGATTTATATAGGCTTAATTGTCATTTATCTTACTGTTACATTTACATTCCATGTATTTAATACTGTTTAAAACACCTTACACTTTAATTACACAAGCCTATATAAGCCATGCACATCGCACAAAGCTAACAAAGCTATTTACCTTTTGTATACTTACAAAGCATTAATATGTTACACACTCTAGTCTCACTCACGCCTGAGCTGGGACAAAATCCCGCCTGGATCACGGATCACTCTGAATGACTGATTGGATCATTGACAGAACAGAGCAGACCCAGCCACGTTCTGGAAGCATATGTGAATTATGTGGGCTTTAAACTGCACAAACTGTAATGGATGCCACAAGAGCATTCAGTTACTCATTATTAACTGGTACAATGCAGACACTCAGTATATTTGAATCATGTTTGCAGAGAAAATATCTGAATACTTGTATAATTGTATAAATGAGTGTCCTTTGGGGCAGTGTGACTCATGCAGGTCCATCTCCATATCTGAGTATCCTCCAGACACAGACTCCATTGATTTTCTCCAAATCAGCAGGAAGAGGAGAGGAGCAAGGCATCATGGGAGCTGGAGGTATAGACAGAAGTACTCAGAGCACCTGTCATCTTCAGCTCTCTACACTTTGACAAACAGTTTAAATGTGTATTATGTAACCTTTCTGGTGAGGGGTGTTGGTGTTGCCTGGAATATTCCTCAGTATGGCATTTAAGACATTTATCTTGCATTTATTGAGTTACAGGCATGAAACTGGGCATTTGGCTTGCCATGGACCAATCCAGGACCTTTATGTTCACATGTTTATACACAAAGTCATTCAAGGTCGGAGAAATGACAAAGACTAATATATGAACTGACAAATTAATATAAGAATCACATGTTTGTACAGACCTAAACTACAGGGTTAGATATTTATATGCAGAATAAGACCCCATGGAGACACAGAGAGGGCATCTGACACACAGGAATATTTCAAAATATGTTTGCACAGATCTAAATCTATAGATATTATGTCTTTATACAGAATAAGAGAATGATGGTATTTCAAAAACTGCAGCAGTTGTTGTTCATATTTTAGAATGATTGTAAAACTGTATTCATCAGAAAGTAAAATATTTTCTAAGACCAAAAGAGGAAGTTTTTAGTGTTCACTCATACTTTGAAGACCACTTTGAATACTTCCTGTTTGAAAAAAACATATCTGCACAGTCTCTCATGCACAGACTACACTACTCTCTCATAATAAGACCCTGTGCAAAATGGTTTCTTCTTCTGTAAAATTATGTGAAAATACAGTTTTGATTTGTAGTAAAAAAAAGAAAAAAAGAAAAGACATTTACAGTATATAGTATCAGGATACGTTTGTCAGCACGTTCACCTCTGGCATATAAAGTTGTGTTTTAATGGGTGATTTTTGGTTGGAAATTCAATTATATTATTGTATTACATTACAGATGTTTCTTCATTTTGTCTCTGCTGTTTTAATGGTCAAATTGTATTTAATTATTATAATTACAGGTGTTTTTATTGCTCCAAAATATCTTGAAAAACAGGCATTCTTGCTGTGAGTGGGCTTGCCTCTCCCAAGATTTGAAACTTGACCTGGTGGGACAACCTGCTTGTCTCTATGGGAATAAGTTTAATGCCATACTGTTGAACATTCCAGGCAAAGCAGTAACATCTCCATGAAGTCTAGCAGGTGACAGACCTATTTTTGTATTAGTTTTATTTACAGTTTATATTTAATATTTAGATCAAATATTTTCTATTTCAGTCTTGTCTCAAATGTCCCTGCATGTGTTTAAATGTGCACTTCGAACAGAATTCCACAATTAAACAGTATGTCACAAATCTAATTGCAATAATTGTAAAACAAATCAATACTAGATATTTTTCCTGGCATACAGGGATGACTTATTTGGGAGAAGTTCTTGGGTCTCGTGGCCTTCACGCTTTCATTATAACTGTCCAGAGATTATATGGAGGTCTTTCTGTGCCATCCTAAAAGTGCCCACAGACCTATAATCTGGGTGTGAACATGGGAGGGGTGGGCCAAGCCTTAACCAGACTGAGATTACACAGCAGGGAGTCAGTCAGGGCGGGCCCATGTAATCCACAAGAATTTGGGACAGCTTTTGAGGATCCTGTCTCGATTAAAAGACACTAAATAGAAACCTTTGTCTTGTTTTTTTTTTGTCTCCCGTGGTTTTCCTCCTCCTTGAATCCTCGGTCCTCATTTTCATAATTGTTGATTTGGACAACCAAAGTCATTTCCTGTGTTCCCATGGATGCAGGGGTGGGAGATGTTGCCAGGCTGCATATGAACAGTTTTATTATTGGATGTGTTGGAAGTGGTGCTGTATAGGGCTAGAGGAGAGAATGATAATCAATCAATAATATGCTGAAATGTGTAAATGTGTAAATGTTTTTGGTCGTGTCTTGGGAGTTTACACTTTAGTAAACTTTTAGTGTATGAGGGAGGTTATGCTCTATGGAGACTTTTGGGGGGTATATGGGGGAGGGTATTCTTACAGTGAGTGGGCTTACATTTCCACAAACCTGACTCTTGGCCTGGAGAAGGGCCTGCTTCTGCTGGTTTCCTTTTGGCTACAGTATGGCATAAAACTTATCTCCATGGAGAATACGTGGTTTTAACTTTCCATTTCCATGGAAACATGCACCTCTAGAATGTTACATACCATAGCTTTTTCTTTTTCTTCATGTTGTAAATAGTTTGATGTTGGTTGATTTGCCTTTAAAGCTGATCATGCAATAAAAAAGCTGTTTGGGTTAACCCCTAACTAAAAGTAATGTCCTAGTAGGCAGCTGAGTATAGTAATATTAATATAGTTCTCACTAGTTTGAAAAGTTTGGTGAAGTTTATCATTTTAATTTCTGGTTGGACATGGCCAACAGATGTGACATACGATGAGGTAATTCCAAATTAGAAAAACATGAAAACCTTGAAGTTAAATATCTAGTGTTTTTATATCAAATGTAGGTGAGCATGAGCACGAGCACATGAGCAGGCAGAAACAGACAGACCTGCACAAACTTTAAACGACTTTACATTTCGAAATCTGAAAAACTCTCACAAAAGAGGCATTCTGTGTTGTACTGAATTATTGTAAATGTGTCTAGTTTTGAGTGGTTTGAGAGGAGTGGCACTTTGTCTGGTGCCCTGGTAACATTCGATCAATATATGGACAGATATAGTGGAACAAACATACATTGAGGCCCTCTTTGTGCAGAGTGACCATGACTAACGCCTTTTATCGACAGCTTGCTCCTTGTATGTGCTATTTAGAGTCTGAGATGGGGGACCAGAGAAGGACACTATTTGGAGTCTGAGATGGGGGACCAGAGGAGGTCACTGTTTGGAGCCTGAGACTGGCCGCAGGTGTTGGGGATTAGGTAGTGACCATTCAGTTTAGAGAGAGTCCTTTTAGGTTTAAACCAACTGGATTTTAGGATTGAACCTGGTAACCCAGCTCATTCTGCTTTCTGGTTGGTGTTTTGGTCTTGAACCAAAACACCAACATGTCAAAAAAACACAAAACCAAAATGTCATTTATGCTCATTTATTTTTGTCAGTAAAAGTTGTATTTGATTTGAACCTTATATCTGGGTACAATGATCTGTTAGCCTGGTTCATTAGCTTAGCCTAAGGAAGACAAAGAGGAAACGTCTGCTTGTGTTTGAGTTTATGGCTATATTTAGACCTCAGTGATCCTGTCCAGGTGGTTCAACTGTTTGCCATCACCGGTGTGGAGATAAAGACAGAGGTTTGAAAAGGAAATGCGTTTTGTCTGAGTGTGGCGATTGGTCAGAGAGTGAGTGCGTCAGAGAGTGTGTCAGATAGTGAGTGGGTCATAGAGTGAGTGGGTCAGAGATAATATAATGCATGAGCCGGCAAAAGCCTCCCGGCCCTATAACGCTCATAATATGACAACAAGTAAACATGTTTCACATCAAACATAAAGGCTTGCAGTTGGGGTAGCAGCAGTAGCTCAGTTGGTAGAACATTTGTCCACTTATTAGAAGGCTGACAAGGCTCTCGACATATACTTCATTGTTAGATCGGTTGGCAGTGCGAGTCTAGCTCCCACAGATGAATACTGTTATTGTGTCCTTGGGCAAGACACTTCACTCACCTCACCATCAGTGTCTGTACACTGGTGTGTGAATGGGTTCCTTGATGTAAAGCGCTTTGAGCCTTAAAGGTGGAAAAGTGCTATATATGAGCTGATGGAGCAACTGACAGGGCATCTGGTGTAAATCTTTCAAATCGTCATGACACTGGTTCACTTGCTGGACCCCTAACAAAAAGGTAGCATGGCAGGCAAGTTTATTTGCATAGCAGAATTTGTACACAAATAATTCAAAGTGCTTTACAAAATAAAAAAGAAATTAAAATCACAATACAACAAATCAAAACATAAATAATAACAAATAATCATCATAAAATAAACATTAAAGGTTTTTACTCTGCCTCTTCTCTTTTCAGCCATATGCTCAGCTAAATAGAACCGTTTAGAGCCTGGATTTAAACATTGTCAAAGTAGAGGCCTGTCTCTCATCTTCAGGAAGACTGTTCCAAGTTTTAGCTGCATAAAACTGAAATGCTGATTCCCCATGTTTAGTCCTGGTTTAGTCCTGGTTTAGTCCTGGTTTAGTCCTGGTTTAGTCCTGGTTTAGTCCTGGTTTAGTCCTGGTTTAGTCCTGGTTTAGTTCTGACTCTGGGCACCAGCAGGAGGCCAGTCCCTGAAGTCTGCAGAGTGTGCGATGGTTCATATGGCACTAACATGTCAAAGATGTAGCATGCCTAAAAATCTATGCATTAATGTATAAACTGCCTGTCCATAACAAGTGTAAGTTCAACCAGTACCTTTTACTCTTTTTGGATCATAGTCCCTATACATCTCTATACAAGTGTGTATGTACTGGGTGTATGGTTTAGTAGATGTCTTTAAATTAGTATAAAGTGTATGGTTTAACACAGAGAGGGCTCCATCATGTGTTGTGTGGATGTTATTACACTAACATATTGACTGTGAGAGTTCAACATTGAATGGGAAAGTCAAGTTCCTGATCTACCGTATACAGTGGACCATTATTGTTCTATTGTTGAACTACAACTTCCTCCATCAATGACCTCATCAAAGCAAAGTCCTTAACAAAGTAGCACTACTGCAGATTTGTTATTATATTAGAGTTATACATTACCAGATTGTAAATCATGATAATGTTTTTGTAATTCGTTCTGAATTTGTGCTAATTTACCCTTGTTTTGTTTAGTTTTTGACACAGTCTTACATTTGAGACTTGGGTTCAATGGTTTTTCACTTTCAGCTTGGAATAATAATAATAATTATTATAATAATAGGATTATTATATGATTATTATTTACAGAATTAAATTATTCAACTGCTATTCTTGGATTTCAGCTTCCTGTTACGGCAAAACATTTTGACAACATTGACATTACAGCAGACATTTTGAGGACTGGAGACTTTTTTTTTTTGTTAATCACTATGGCAACAGTCCTTATTGTGACGACGTTATTATTCTTACAATATTTGAATATTGTATATCCAATATCAAGCCACGCTGTAATCATCAACTGCCCCTTATATCAGTCAGATGGGTCTGCCCCATCTCTTCTGTGCTGAGGTCCATTATAGACCCTCTACCCTGATGTTTTTCTCTCCTCTTCATACAGTACATATGAAGCTATGAGGGATTTCAGACTGCTGTGAAGAAAGGAGACAGGGCCATATTCCCCCTAGAACCTTCTCCAACAACTGGGGGATAGGGCTCTGCTTTTTGTTTCATAGTAATTTCATTTTCACTATGGGTTATAGCTGGACGACTGAGGAATTACACAGACATCTGCTTTTTGTTGTGTAGAACTAATGGCAAACTCAGCTGAGCGCCACCTATCTGCTGTTCTATTTATCGTATGCGACTTGTTCTTCATTTGATAATTATAAAGGCACAATTCAATTTTTTTGTATTTTATCAGTGTACATACATCACTATTTTGTGAAGTAAAGTTTGATATAAGAGCATTATTATTATTTCAGGTAGACTGCATTTTTTCAATAAATACATGAAAAAAGCCCAGTCCCCTTAGGCTTGGTGTCACTTTGGTTCAGCCTTGTCCCCAGCCGTGTCCCTCTGCTTCTTATGCATGACAGCACACCTCCCCATTCACGCGCTGAGTGGTTGGACCGGTTGGCCTCTTCATCTCTCCTGCTTTAAACACATTTGTTGGAAAGAATCCAGAATCCAGAGTCTAAAGATGGCACCTAAACTTGGCCTGACTGGGTGGCCCGCTGGAGGGCATAAGATAAATACTGCGGGAAAGGGCCTGTTTTGTGGAACACATATTATGCAAATTAGACTTTTGAGCTCACCATGTGAGATTGTTGTTGCCTCATCAAAAACACACCTGGAGTTGTAATTTGGATTCATGAATAAATGAAACAAGTCTGAATTAATCCAAAGTCGTCCTCTCTGAGCACTCAAAAATGCCCCGTTATCATTTTGGTTGTTGTGTCATAGATAAATCTCCAGATTTCTGAATGTCATTAAATATGAAAATTACATAACTTCATATCACTCATTTGTAATCCTTTTGTGTTTTGAGGTAAATGTTTAGCGCCATTTAAACAGTAATCTTTCAGTTGTCCAGGTCTGAGCCATAGTAAAAGCGTAGGCTTTTACTATGGCTTTCAGTAACCAAAGTGAAATCTGTCACCTGGACGAAAGGTTGTAGTACAACTGTGTGTGAAGCTGATTTTTCTCTCTCATGACATTGTGGTGGCGTTTAATAATGGCATGTATAATTGTAGTATTTTGAAGGTTGTGTGTTTGGGCAGAGCAACTCTTTAGAATGAAGGCGGGATCAAGCTACGCTGTAATCATTAAATGTGCTGACTGGGTGTTTCCTAATGGGAGACACTTCTGCACTTACTAATTTTAAGTGCAGTGAAGTTGAGTTTACTGAATTTTGGGTATAACTACAATATTGCTGATACAGCCCCAGGCCTTATGCTCTTTCCCTTTTTGTATCTGTCCTACGTTTTGTGTGTGTGATTGAATCTGTCTCCTTTCACCATGTAATCCTCGCTATGTGAGCCCTCACTGGTGATTGGAGGACTGTTTGGCCAATCCTGTGGCTCACCTGCAGGCACCTCCCCTATTTAACACCTGCTCGGGGCTGCAGTATGTAATTTTGTCTGTGTCTCATTTAGTTGTTAATCAACTGTTTCTGTGTCCAACTCTGTGTGTGAGACACTAGATGAATTATATTATTGTGTCTCTTTTTATTTTGTCACTTGATTATGTTTGTAGATTTATGTGACTCGTGTTTGTTTTGGGACGCTCCTGGTTAGATTTTGTGTTATGTGTCCCTTATTTTGCCACTCGTTTTTAATAGACCTACATGACCAGTTTTTAGAGACAGGAAACTTGTCATTTGTTAAGCTTGTTATTTTTTGGTTTCTTAGTTTACATTCTTTTGTTTATAAATAAAGCGCTAACAACAGTTGATTTGTGCTGTTAAACAATTTCCTCTCAAATAACATTTGAGTCATAAGCTAGCTAGCCTTGGCCAACAGTTTTCAGTGAGTCACTATACTTTTTGTTAAAGAGGATCATGAACGCATAAATTGATCTTTCAGATTATCTTAAAACTGTTCTGGCTGTATCTAATGTGTGCATTGTCATCATGGTAACTGCTGAACATTCTGCCATAGACATATTTGAGGTACTAGCGTCAGGTATCAATACATATTTTTTATGTCAAATATTTAAATTATAGTTTGCAACAAAGGTTTGTGTATTGTTATGTCCTCTGCAAAATTCACAGTGGAAAAAGGTGAATCTCTTAAACATATTCTGAAATGTGTGAGATTCTTGTATGAGTTCAGCAGTTCACATCTGATATATGATCCTGATGTGCTTAATTGGTGAATGGAACTAAATTTAAGAAAAATATTTAGTTCTTTGCAGAGGACATTTTACATAAAGAATTAGCCATTTTGTTTTTCCATTTGTGACCATTTAAATTCTTTGTTTTTCTTCAAAATGTGCAATGACATCAGCAAACATTTTCTTTCATATATAGTAGTATAGTAGTGTTAGTATTAGTACTTAATTCGAGTTGTATCCTTATCTCACCCAGTAGTTATCAAGCTTTGGTTGCGTAGCTGCATGTTTGGCTCTATGACTCTAGTTTCCAGTCTTTATAGAATTACATTAGTGTGTCTTGAAGAGAAGCCACTAATTCTGTTAGAACTTGGACTAGCATCATCTGTGCAGTGAGAGGAAGTCATTAGGTCATTAACCAGCCTGAACCATTTCCGTCTTTGTTAATTAACTTCTTCCTTTATTTTTATTTATGTTGAGCCACATTCATCCAAAAGAATGTCAACTTAAGAGGAATTTGACCCTTCAAATGTCACTTTTATAGGAAAATATATATATATTTTTTTTCTAATAGAAGCAGAGAACGACAAGCTGACTTTTTGTCATAGTTTTAATATATTTTATTATATTTGCAGTTTTTTGGGGTTTTTTTACAATTTACTGTGCACATTTTAAAACATATCCACGAGCATTTGACAGAATGCTTAATACAAGAATCGCATGCATTTCAAAACCTCTAAAATCTATGAATATACCTATAGGGTTAACCAGTCTAATTCACATAAAAAGGCAGGATATTTTGTTGTTTGCAGAAGAACTTATATGACCCCAGCCTATAGGACACTATGTAACTTTGGTGAAGGGTTGGGCACCTCTTTGACTGCATAGAGAAGGTATTGCTTGACCCCAGATTCATACATTTCATTACATTTTTGGGCAATGAAAACAACTATAATTAGAATGAATGTATACAATGTGGATCACTGTAAAGTACAACGTTTGCACTAAATACTTAGATCTTCTGAACATTACTATTATTACAGGGTACCGAGTTCAGCTCTAGGAGTGGAGACTGTGGAATAGGAGTTACATTAGCAGGTACCATATACTAAAGACAAGTGACAAACATCATTTAACAGACAATTTACAAATGGCTATTCACATCCTTTGAACGCAGAGTTCAGTTCTACAGAAATGGCCCGAGTGTTGGGAAGAACAATCCAGTGTAGGCAGAGTGTAGGCAAAATGAATCAGTGAGGCCCACACAAATTAATAAAAAGGAGCAATAGAAAAGAACAGCACAACAGTGTGGAGAGGACGTTCAGAGAAGCTTCCGCATTTAGGTTCTTGTTATGGGTTAGCTGGCCATCAAAAAACTATCCTGAATAAAAAAGGAACAGAACCAGTGTGAGAGCTCCGTGTGCACACAGTCTAAATCTAGTCAACAGTGACTGTTAGTTCCATACTGTACAATAAATAACTAATAAATGCTAATACTATCAAAACTTCATGACTGACATTAAAGTTACATCCTAGACATTGTGTATCAGTGTTATACACTCAGTCATTTGATACTTAAATCATGGGTAATATTGCTAAAGAGCATTGAAGTGAATAGCAAAAGAATAAAATCTGTCAACTGGACAAAGCGTTTTTATTTTTCTTTTGGCGTGGCTCAGACCTGGACCACTGAGGGATTACACAGATGAATGTAAACTAGTGGCAGAATTAGACCTTAAAATGCATCAAAAAAACATGAAAAAGACATCAATACAGAGCAAACGGTTCAAAAAACCGTCGACATTAATTGCACTCAATTCAGTGAAATGCATTACAAAAAACGGGCATGAAAGTCAGATGCTAACCGCGCCATACAATCAAATGGAAGCGGCTAAGCTACGCTAATACATGAGTTTAAATGAGAATGCTAAACTAAGCGCTAGCGCGACTCACCAGACCAGTAGTTTATCAGTGCTCTTCTGAGAGCAGGGCGGCTTCCGTTGTTTGCTCTTATGGTTCGATATAATTTCAAATTGTATTAAACGCATGACATGACGAAATAGCGATTAAAAGAGTAGCTTCAGCAAATGCTCCTCTACTCGCTCCCTGCTCCTCCGGCAGACTGCCACTACCGGATTATACTACACGTTGATTGGTCGCGCTTAGTAACGTGACTGGGTGACGTAGCCACGCAGGGAACAATGCAACGTATTTTAGCTGTTCAACGCAAGGACATTCAAAATACTTTTAATAGCGAAAAATAACTGCGATTATTCCACCCGGGTTACAAAGGCGAGACAGGTTCGATGCCATATTGTGGGGCATTACGGGATTTTCAGGGATTTTCAAGGCATTTTTGAAAATTATACACATGAAATGAAATAATATGCAAGATAAGAGTACGTGTAATGTCCTGATGTGAATCACAGCAGGCAAATGACATCATCTCCATGGAGACAAACAGATGGTGCCCCCTACACTAGAAAAGTTACATAATGACCGTTTAAATGAAAATGCTGTTTCATCAGGTCCATAGTGAAGGTGTCAAGGAGAACGCTACGGCAGACCTGGATTTACAGCAGGAAAACACCTCAGGCAAAACTGTTGAAAGAAATACCAAAGAGGAATTTAGCCCGTGAAATGTGCTTGAAAACGTTTGCAGAAGAACCAAGGGAACACTTAAAGTCACTGTTATAAGACGCCCCAAAGGACGACCAGAACAGTGAAGGTTGAATCCACAAAAGAGGCATGCGGATTTAGAATCTCAAATACGTCTGTCATTAAAACTATTCAAATTACTGCAAAAAGAGACAGAAAGGTCCGGTGTAATCCCCCAAACAAAAGCATAGAGTGACAGTTCTGCCCTTTGTGGTTAGTTTTCTGGTCCATTCACGTTCTGTGTGATTCTTTTACAGGCACATTCAGCTCATTCTTGATATGATCATTTTTGTCCATTTTACATTTTAAAAATATAGTACGTTGTTTTAAATCGCTAATCACTATGGAGTGGTCCTAATTTTTATTATCCAGAAACACATGGACAGAAATAAAATGTCATAGATTGTTGCTAATACATTACAAGTCAATGTCAAATTATAATTCTACATTCAAAAGGGAATATTTATGTCTGTCTAGAACAAATCCAAGGTGAAATAGTTATATTGTCAAAGATTAGATGAACCCTATTCAAAAGAAGCTGGTTAATGACTGTTACGATGTAGCTGTGTGTTTGAGAGGTGCAGAGTCACATCTGTTTGTACAAGGAGGAGTCTTTGTGTTAGTGCTTATGTAAGTGCTTCTGCAGTGAACAGTCTGCAGCCTGGGACTCTGCTGGCTCAAAATTTTAATTACATGGAGTTACAAGGAGGTGTTGTGTGTGTGGTATTGTCACGATACTAAAATTTCAAACACGATTTTGATCAAACGGAATGGATCGATTAAGTTCATTAGATATTCTTTAATTATACTTTAGATTCTTATGTAGGGACCTCTTGCAGTGGTCTGACTGTAACATAGACTGTATATATAAATGGACATAGCTAACCTGCTAGCCGCTGCATTTCAAACAGGAACTGCGGGTGGGCGTGCTTCACTTTACATCAGAAAAACTGTGTCCCCTCTCTCTGTAACTGCTGCTGTCAGACTCGTCATTTTGGTCTTAAAATGTTCCTGGGGTTTTTATTGCACTATTTTGTCAGTGATTCAAGATATGAACATTAACTAAAGACAACTCGCTCCCTCCTAAACTATCAGTACAGGCGGGAAGTGGTGTTACTTTCAACAGCCTCTCTCCAGATTGGTTCTTTGGTTGCTATGATACTCACGGTCCAAATTCAAAATATGGAACTTGTCTCCAGATTGGCCGCTTTAAATGCTAGCTTCGATGAGCTTCATTTGGAGCGAAACGTTGTGGGTAACGTTACACTCCCTTAGTCCACTTCTTTATACAGACTGTGGGACTTATGCAAACCAAAAACAACTTAAGTCTGCAATATCAAACCACTACAAGAGGGAAAAACATCTCATGGACTCGAACAACCATAAGGTCATAGGTCACACAGAGCAACAATTCCTATCAGGATCAGGGAGGCCATTGAGATCCAAAAGCGCACCCACCAGAAAAAAACGGGAACTTTCTCACACCTGGGATGCAGTTCTGAAGAAGTTCGACTATAGTTGGCGCTGTCGTCCTACTGCTCCAAGTAGGAAAACAGCAGCCAAATCAGCTGAGCAGACACAACATCACATGACACTGAAGAGGAGGGCGGCACAGTCTGAATCAAATAGAGGTCTAAAGAGTAGAATATATAAGAGTCTACAGTATAAACAGATAATAAGAATACTCTTTATTTGGACATAACAGCGCTATTTACACTAACTATTAAAAGTTCTGAAACGTTCCCAGAATATTTCAAAGATAAAACTGGACACGACACAGATTCTGATCAGCAACATTTTTTATTTGTTTAATTCAGGCTTTATTTTGGAATTTGAGAAGCCTGTACGCCGATACCTGCTGTGTGTGTGTCTACATGTCTGTGTGTGTATGCATGTTTGTGTGTGTGTGTGCATGTCTGTGTGTGTTAGCAGACAGGTCAGTGCTAGCATCAGGTTCCCTCCTCAGTCTCTGGCGATCGGCTCAGTTGGACAGGATGCGGAGAGTGTGTGATCAGGGGAAGAATGACACTTAAAGAAATATCACAAAGGAAATGGAGGGAGACAACTGGGCTTTTATCGTTGGTAAGAAAACAGATGGAATGAAGTTGGTAACTGTCTAGATACACTTGGCTGAGTTTTCAGTTTGTACTGTATTTGGATCGGACCATTACTTTTTCAAATAAGTTTAAAGTTAGGAAAAACAATACTTGCCCTTAAAGTTTATGGTTCTTTGTGATGCAGGTATTTTTCACTTGGCCATATCAAAATGCATTGTTTTTGGCTGAGATTATTGAGGCAGTGTGTGGAGTTTGCATTCTGTCTATGACTGGCTGGATCTAGTTAGGTTCTCTTTGGTCCTGACTATGAACCTTTAGCTGAAGATCTGGAGATGGATGCCTAAGATCTGGTCTGCTGTTATGGCTTTGCCTGGGATGTTCCATAGTATGGTATTACACTATGTAAATTTAAAAGTAGGGCTGTGCCAAATATGAAAAGATCAATAGATCACGATATAAACTTTGGTTGATCTCGATGATAAGATGAGTGCATTTTAAACGGCAGGTCTATGGCAGTGTGGCCCTGAAGAGGAGCCTCTGGTTTAGGTGAACACTCAGGGCCACAGTCTCTTTATGTCTCCTCAGGTGTTCTGTCTGTCTCCGTGTGTGGCTCTGTGTAAGTCTGTGTGTATCTGTGTGTCCCTGTCTGTGTGTGTCTCTGTGTATGTCTCTGTGTAAGTCTGTGTGTCTCCATGTGTATCAGTGTGTGTCTCTGTGTCTCTCTGTAGGTAGTAGACTCTTACACAGTGCATCTTTAAATAAACACACTGCATTAGATGGAATCCATACCTGTCTGACTGTTTCATAAACTTGATGGATGCTTCTCTCTTGTGCATACAAGGCCCTGAGTTCTGTGGCCTGGAGTGCAGCTGTGGCACTGAACAGGCATCTGGATCAATGTGGAAAGAGCTGTTCAATAATATATGAAGTCAAAGCTTTTATCTGTCAGAGGCTGATCTAACCTTCAACTCACCCATAAGTCCTCCACCCCTCCAGAGTATGTCTGTGATATTATCAATGAAGAGTACTTCTGTGGCCTTCTCAATGAAGAGTACTTCTGTGGCCTTATCAATGAAGGTAATTTATAGTTTCTTTGCTCTTTTGCTCCTAGGATTGAAAAAACGAACCAGGAAGGCCTTCGGGATACGGAAGAAAGAGAAGGACAGTGACTCTACGTAAGTCCTGCTGCTGCTACTGTGTTTGTGTGTTTGTGTACAGTTTGTGTGCAGTGTGTTTGTGTACAGTGTCTATGTGTTCAGTGTGTCTGTGTACACTGTGTTTGTGTGCATTGTGTCCTTGTACAGTGTGTTTGTTTGCAGTGTGTTTGTGTGCAGTGTGTTTGTTTGCAGTGTGTTTGTGTGCAGTGTGTTTGTTTGCAGTGTGTTTGTGTGCAGTGTGTTTGTGTACAGTGCGTTTGTATGCAGTGTGTTTGTGTACAATGTTTTTGTGTACAGTGTGTGTGTTTGTGTACAGTGTGTTTGTGTGCAGTGAGCAGTGTGTGCAGTTTGTTTGAGTGCAGTGTGTTTTTGTACAGTGTGTTTGAGTGCAGTGTGTTTGTGTACAGTGTGTTTGTGTACAGTGTGTTTGTGTAGTGTGTTTGTGTATAGTGTGTTTGTGTACAGTGTGTTTGAGTGCAGTGTGTTTGTGTACAGTGCGTTCGTGTACAGTGTGTTTGTGTAGTGTGTTCGTGTACAGTGTGTTTGTGTACAGTGTTTGTGTACAGTGCGTTCGTGTACAGCGTGTTTGTGTACAGTGTTTGTGTACAGTGTGTTTGTGTACAGTGTGTTTGAGTGCAGTGTGTTTGTGTACAGAGTTTGTGTACAGTGTGTTTGTGTACAGTGTTTGTGTACAGTGTGTTTGTGTACAGTGTGTTTGAGTGCAGTGTGTTTGTGTACAGTGCGTTCGTGTACAGTGTGTTTGTGTAGTGTGTTCGTGTACAGTGTGTTTGTGTACAGTGTTTGTGTACAGTGCGTTCGTGTACAGCGTGTTTGTGTACAGTGTTTGTGTACAGTGTGTTTGTGTACAGTGTGTTTGAGTGCAGTGTGTTTGTGTACAGTGTGTTTGAGTGCAGTGTGTTTGTGTACAGAGTTTGTGTACAGTGTGTTTGTGTACAGTGTTTGTGTACAGTGTGTTTGTGTACAGTGTGTTTGAGTGCAGTGTGTTTGTGTACAGTGCGTTCGTGTACAGTGTGTTTGTGTAGTGTGTTCGTGTACAGTGTGTTTGTGTACAGTGTTTGTGTACAGTGCGTTCGTGTACAGCGTGTTTGTGTACAGTGTTTGTGTACAGTGTGTTTGTGTACAGTGTGTTTGAGTGCAGTGTGTTTGTGTACAGTGTTTGTGTACAGTGTGTTTGTGTACAGTGTGTTTGTGTACAGTGTGTTTGTGTACAGTGCGTTCGTGTACAGTGTGTTTGTGTAGTGTGTTCGTGTACAGTGTGTTTGTGTACAGTGTTTGTGTACAGTGCGTTCGTGTACAGTGTGTTTGTGTAGTGTGTTCGTGTACAGTGTGTTTGTGTACAGTGTTTGTGTACAGTGCGTTCGTGTACAGTGTGTTTGTGTACAGTGTGTTTGTGTGCAGTTTGTTTTACTGCTGTTGTTTTGGCAGTAAGGGTTGAGATCAGAGTCCTTTTAGGTTTATTTTTCAAATGGTTTTAGCCTTTAGATCTGACAACCCAAATGAGATGGTCTTGTGACGCTCATTCTGCTTTCTGAATGGATAATTGTCTTAAGAACCAAAACAATACATACAATGCCCAAAACAGTGTCCAGAAAAGTGTCCAGAACAGGACAGTGTCCAAAACAGAACAGCGTCCAGAACAGAACAGCATCCAGAACAGAACAGTGTCCAGAACAGTGTCCCCGGTTGAGCACTGGACAGGTTTGGTCACAAGATGCAGCAGCTGTGGTCAGGGTTATATTTATATATGATTATTTTATGATTAGCACTTTGGAGCAGTAGCATGATATTAAACCTTTTCATTCATTTTTCAGTGTTTTTTGGTTTTGCTGCAGTTTCAGATACAGAGCTCAACACTTTTATGATGTTCTTTATATTTACTTTTGTTTTACATAATCAGATATTTTCTATGATTCAATGAAGCTCACGCTGCATTTCCTTGTTTTTGCCACAGGGGGTCCCCAGACAGAGAAGGGGTAAGTGATATTTATATTCACCATAAGATTCTTTCATGAAATTTTTATTATAAGAAACCTGACACCTGTTTTCGTATCTGCCAGGAGCCCCCAGAGGCAGAACCGGTACTACAGCTCTTAATGAGAACATAGTTTACATTAGAAGCACCCCTGCTTTCTCTTTTCACCCTCCAGACTCATTAGAGCTTGACATAAAAACCCAAGTAGCACTTTCCCCTGGATGATAGCAGTAGTTGCAGCAGCAGCAGTATGAGAGCAGTACATTAAAGACATTGACAGGTTAAAAACTCATTTTCTCCTTTTTTAGTCACAGAGGAAGACGAACGGGGCACCAAATGGCTTCTATGGCGATATTGACTGGGAAAGATATGTAAGCATAGACATATTAAAGATGCATCATGTAACTTTCACTTGCTCGTCTCCATGGAGATGTTCTTGCTTTGACTGTGACTGTGAGTTTGCTTGCTGCTCCACAGTCATAGTCATAGCACCTTTTAAGGCGAAAGCATAATGTTTGTGATATTATAAAGTAATTTAAACTGCAGAATATATAAATAATCTGATGTTTTCTGCCATTTTTTAGAATTCTCCTGAGGTTGATGACGAGGGCTACAGCATAAGACCCGATGAAGAGTCAGAGGAGGGAGATATCCTTCACCACTTTAACAAATAAGAGAAGGGAAACTACTTGGGGTATAATATGGTTTATAGACCCCACAAAAGGTAATCAAGAGAGTATTATATCTTTTGAATGTTGAAAAGTACTCAAAATGACATCTATAAACAGAAAGCTGATAGATTTGTTTGGAAAACATATGCCCTTCTTTGGCTTTAATTGGTAGTGCTGAAAAGAAGGAGATAGACAGGCTGAGGTGAGAGGTTAGAGGTCAGAGGTCAGATCTGATATTTTTTGAATGGCAAAAAGTCCTCAAAATGTCACCTATAACAGAAAGCTGAAACAAAGAATAAAGAATGAATAAATACTTCTGGTTGAATTTACACTTTAGTAACTTACATTTACAAAGAAAAAGCCAAAAGTAAAATCTGATATCATCAATCTCATATCAGACCTGGACGACTGAGGGATTACACAGACATCTTTCATTTACAAACTCAATTAGCATCTAGCAACTTCCAAGATATCTTCCCTTAACCTTCTCACCTGCTCCCAAGAAGATGCACTTTTTCTCCTCAGATGAATCAGAGGAAGAGGAGGAGCAGAGAAGAAAGTTTAAAATCAAGATCAAGCCCCTCCCACCAGATTGTGTGATCACAGCCCCCACGGTGGACGAGCTCAAAGCCTCTATAGGGAACATAGCTCTGTCCCCCTCTCCTCTGGTCAGTGACTCTCACGCTAACAGGGCTCAGCTGCATGTTTATCCATGTTGCATGTTTTCTTTGTGTTGCTTTAACTCCTGCATCAAAAACTAAAATACTATATTCGAAGAATCAGTCATTACTGTGTTAAGGTGATGCTGTCATACTCCCAGCTCAGGGCCCTGCCCTTCTTATTAGATCATATTTTCATATGAAATGCCCAAAATCCACAAAAGTTGAAGCTATAGCCTGTATAAAGAAGTGGACTAAGTGAGTGTAACGCTACTTAAAGCATTCGGCTCCAGTCAAATGAAGCTCATCGAGGCTAGTAGTTATAGGGGACAATTTGTTGCAGAGTTTTGACTGCGAGTATCATAGCAACCGAAGAACCAATCAGGAGTGAGAGTGTTGATGGTAGACGCTGGTTTAGCAGGGAGCAGGTGCTTAGCAACACTGTCACTCAAATCTGTTGCTAACACTAGCAGGAGTGACCTCGGGGAAAGAAGGTGACTGACTTGTCTGTTATTAATGTTCATATCTGGATTTAGAGTCAAAATAGTGAAATAAAAACCCCAGGATCATGTAGAGCGGCTTAATACGAACATTTTAAGACCAAAATTACAAGTCTGACAGCAGCAGTTACAGAGAGAGGGGACACAGTTTTAAAGTGAAGTAAAGTGAATTGGAGCCAGAGTAGATGGAGCCAGAAGTGCGACCATGATCAGTTCCTGTTTGGAACACGTTGGTGAACAGGTTAGCTATGCATATGAACAATATGCATTTGAGCTGCCCTCATTAATACAAATAAATCTGTTTTTAATACTATTGGCCTATAGAATGTTGTGATGTCATCAGAAGCCCAGCAGTTATACACAGGCTGCAGCACAGTTTGATGTTAGCATCTTTGTTCAGCACAGTTTGATGTTAGCATGTTTGTTCAGCACAGTTTGTTAGCATGTTTGTTCAATACAGTTTGATGTTAGCCTGTTTGTTAAGTACAGTGTGATGTTAGCATGTTTGTTCAGTACAGTTTGATGTTAGCATGTTTGTTCAGCACAGTTTGATGTTAGCATGTTTGTTCAGTTTGTTCAGTTCAATGAACACAATAATCACACATGTTCAGATCAGGTTTCACAATAACAAGGAGAGATTTTGTTGGTGCTAGCTCAAAGAATTCAGCTTCAACAGTTTAGTTTTTATTCAGTTAAATTTGAATGAATATCGCGGCTCTCTTTGTGAAAATATAGTCTGATATATCTGAGGATGCTCATTGGTCAGTGCTGTGTTAGCAGACGTTCCACTGACCCTCTGACTGTGAACGCTGCCAAACGTCGCTCTGTCCAGTCCAGATTCAAGACACATTTTGGGCACAATAGGACAGATAGAACATCTCCCACGTCCCTAATTTCTCTATTCTTCAGCGAGGTCTTGGGTGACCTGGGTAAATAATTCAAGTAGGAAAGTGGGCACAATAGTCGTGTGTCAGTTTGTCGTCATTTGAGCCTCTGGCCTCAATAATTCAGTTGACTCCAGAGCCACAGACTGTGAGCTCAGTGTGAGGGTTCTACTCCTCTACTCTACAAGATACAGGATATTCAAATAATGCTGATTTATTCTTAATTACAAAAACATTGGACATGATGGCCAATCTGTTTATCCGATCAGAAAGCAGGATGAGCCTCACACGACTCTCTCATTTGGGTTGGCAGTTTCAATGCCAAAATCCAGTTGGTTTAAACGTAAACTGCCTCTCTCTGATTTGAATGGTCACTCCCTAAACCCCAGGACCTGCAGCCAATCATGATTCCATATGTCCATCTACTGAGAATGAGGTGAAAGCTCTGGACAAACGGGTCACGGTGGCATCCCTATTCCCACAATTTTCCAACACACACATATATATACTATCGTGTTAAAATTAAATGTTAAAGTGCAAAGGGCCATGGGTCCTTTGAGCCCCTCATAAACTGTCCTATTCAGTCAGTTGCTCTTAGCAACCCCAGCCTTGTGTGTAATAAAGGAGCAGAGGGACTAAAGTTCACAGGCCTCTCAGAACAGTCTTAGTTTCTGCATTTTCTGTGTCAGGACTTGGACCAATTTTATTCATTCACAAATTACAAACTAAACACACAGAGCCATAAACATAAGTGTGTTAAACATGCATGTGATCTGTTACATGGGGCTGGTGGTGGGCGTTGCAGGCGCCTATTGATACTTTGCAGTAAAATCATGCTGGGCGTGTTCTACATGCATGCCTATGGTAAGATACTCAGCAGTTACCATAGCGACACAATGCATGCATTAGCAAACACTGTCAAAAAAGTTTTAAGATGGTTTGAAAACTCAAGAAAAAATCCAAAAATGATTTAAACGGCACATTTTCAGCAGCCTGGGATCAATCCGAGTGTTCATGGTCGTGTTTAGGAGTTTGATTTTCAACTAAAAGGTGAGAGTGACTCACTGTGAGTAACTGTAGTGAAAAACTGTTGGTTAATGCTAGCTAGCTTGTGACCGTAATGTTATTTGGGAGGGACTTGTTTAACAGCACAAATCAGCTCACCTGTTGTAGCTAAGTCAGTTCTTCATGATCAGATTGTGTTAAAACAAAGCTCAGGTTAAAGTCTAACTTGAGTAACAGAGCTTCAGACCGAGCAGTGCTTAAAGTTAGCATTACACCCTCAGTGAATGTGGATGGCATCAGCTGCAGAGTATGAACAGTGCTGTAATATAGGCTGATATATTATTCTGCTGCTTTGCAGTCTGCTTAATGCTCTTTCCTAATTCTTTTGTTTCTTTTTTTTTTTGTCTTTTTTTTTGCATTCACTCATGATGCTAACCTGTAGAGGAGTCCGGTAAGACTGGCTTTGCTCTGCTGCTAAACTAATGTGCTTCTAAACCCTGTTGTTTTTGACCAGAATATCTTTACAGTACATAGTTTATAGATATTTTTTATATATTTCTTTGCTTAGTAGAAAATCGTATCATTTATAACACAGGGGCATTTAAGTTGGATAAGTCTTTAGTGAGACTCTTTTATTGTAGCAAAGCCTTGTGGGTGTGTGTGTGTGTGTATGTGTATATATGTGTACATACACACACACACACACACACACACACACACACACATATACATATATATAGAATGGCTTGCCTCCAGGACGATTTTGGTGATGCTTTGCCTGAAATGTTCCACAGTATGGCATTAAACTTATCCATCTTATTATCTTTATTACACTGCAGGTTCTTTTACTGTGACAAAATAAAATGGAAAAACTTTCATATTTATAATATGTCAGACAGATTTGACCTGTAACTTTGTCTGCTTGTCTATATGTAAATGGTTACGTTTTATGCTATACTGTGAAACATTACAGGCAAAGCATTAACATTTCCAAGGTAAAAAGCAGGGAGCAGTGGATCCTCCAGCAAAAAAGTTACACAGTGCACGTTAAAATTTAAGTTAATAATTAGTAAGACACAAAATATATTTGTATCTGTAATCTGTAGTTTTTCCTACATAAATCAAATGAGACTTTGCAGCTAGTTCCACCCCTCATTACATCACTGTGATCATCATGGCTCACTGCACAACTGGAACATGAGCTCAGTCAGGTCCATAATGTCCACAGATATGAACAGAGGAGGGAGGGGCACTAGAGACACAGATACGATTCTAAGATGGTGAAATGGGACGAATTTTGATCAATACATCCCATTAGGACCCATTAGGAGGTCAGAAATACGCCAGAATCCCATTTGAGTAAAATTGTTACTTAAACTATATTTACAGGTAAAATAATATGTAGACAAAAAATAGACTCCTGAGTAAACCTTTGGTTTGAGGAGCCAACAATAATCGTACTCAAGAAATGATGCTCAAACTTTATATATATATATGTATATATATATATATGTATATATATATATATATATATATATATATATATATATATATATATATATATATATATATATATATACATACATACATACATACATACATACATACATACATACATACACACACACACATATAGGTATAGGTACACAGGCCCGAGCGCAGCCTGACTCGGTTTGGAACTGACCTGTCACTCTCTGACCAGGGCTCTCTTCTCTCTTCCTTTTTGCTGGTCACAGAGACGCAGCCCGGTGAGTCCATCTCTCTTTTTCTCCCTCGTCTTCTACTTCTTTTAAAATGTTTTTTCTTGGACTAAAGCTAAAATGATGAGTTCAGACTCTTCCCTAATGAGGGTTCATGTGGGTTCATGTTTGAGCGTGTAAAGGTGCCATATGCAGAATCTCATTTGGTTCTTTGAAGTTAGCTCCTCATAGCCTCGTTCTCCTCCTTCACTGATGTAGCCTTGTTATGTCATGTCTTCAGTATTTCCTCTGGTAGAATTTGTTTATCTGTGTTTCATTTTTCTTCTTTTCATTTATATTCAATGTTTAAATGTTGTTGTTTTTTTTAGGGGAGGGGGGGTGTTTTTTGTTTTTTTTTAACAAATCCTTACATAGTTTAATATTGCTTTAGCCCTTTGCAGCCTCTAAATAACTGGATTACAATATATGGCACGCTAAAAAAGGGCTATACATGGAGAAATAATTTCATTATCAAGCTTAACAACAAGATCCCATCAGAGCATGAAGGTGTCTGACTTCAAAACTGTGCTGCGGTCTACACAAAGTCATGTTTTATCTGCTCTATTATTAAACATTTTACAATTATTTTAAGATCATTGCCCTAAAGGCTCAGAGACAAAAGCTGATCTGGATCTTTGTACCTGTTTATGTTTAAAAACAGTTGACCAGTTCTTTTCTCTCAGTAACTGCAGCATTTATGATTTGAAAATGACAAACTCATTGTAGGTAATATTTACATACAAAATGGCTGACGTGTGTTTGTGTATTGGCCCATCACAGGGTTTGAACAGGAACAGCTCCAGTGAGTATCATCTGGACATTATCTGGACATTTTATTACACATTCTACCCATCACATCTTCTTTTTGTATTTATTTTTTATTTTTTATTTCAGATGATGACATCGTACGACCTCGGCGTGTTGTCACTGTTCCTCCTGTGGCAGCTTCATCAGCTCGTCAGCCTCAAATGTAATGAATAATAATTATCATTATATTTATGTTCGATTCATATTTATCTATGAATTCAAATATAAATGAATAATGCAACTTATGATGAATGCCTTGGCAGCTGTCAGTCTCCTGTCACAGAGGATACTCTTGCCTTATTTGGCCCGCCTTTGGAAACTGCCTTTGGGGAACAGAAAACTGAAGGTAAAGTAAACAATTGTACTGTTGTAATGGGATTATGTGGCCCAGTGTTTTTCAAACTGCGGTGCGTGGTCTTCCTGGTGGTACAAAAGCTCATGTGCATTTAGAGTCTATTTTATTCACATTTTTGAGTATGCTCTTGTTTAGAACTAATGGAGCCATACATTAGACCTAAAACAGACAAATAGACTTAAGCTGAAACAGACAGAATGACTCAAACTGAAATAAAACAACTCAAACTGAAACAGAACAATTCAACCTCAAACAAAACGAGTCAAACTGAAACAATACAAATCAAACTGAAACAGACAAAACGACTCAAACTGAAAAAGACAGAATGACTCAGAGGCAAACTAATTTTTCTCATCTTAAGTCTCCAGTTTCTCTATGAAATAAACCTGTAGTTTCAACAACCATTATTACTATTATGTCCTTAACTTTTAAATTAAATACATTTTTGTAAAGCCTAAAATCACAAGATTTAACCAAGAGAAAATTTAAAAATCCAACAGTGAAACAGACACGGGTCAATAACAGACAGAATAACAACATTCATTAAAAAAAACAAAAAACAAAAAAACAAGCACATACAGAACTGTCCCACAGCGCCCCCTGTCCTTAGACCTTCCTCCTGCAGGAACAACTCACAAATAAACTGTCCCAGAGTGCGCCCTGTCCTCAAACCCTTTTCTCTGCAAGAAAAAAACAAAAAAGTACTTGCAAGTATTCGGTCAAAGTTGAAGTTAACGCCAAAGGCCCTGCTAATAAGACTGCTCCTTGTTAATACATCTCGATTCATTGTGACCCACTTTTGTCTGTCCCTGTCGACCCGTGTCAGTCCCTGTCTGTCCCTGTCAGACTTAGTGCTGCTCTTGGGCTTTAGTTGTTATGTAACTGCTTTGTGAGGCGAAGCCAACAACATCCTGACACAGATTCATGTTTTCATTCCATTCAAGGCCCAGCGTCACACAGAGAGTTCCTGTTGAGGCTTTAATCTAGACGGGATTATAGAGTCAGTGTACAGTGTACAGTAGAGTGTTTTCATAAATGTGCTGACATTAGTCAAGTAACTGTCAGTATTCATCTATTTGCAAAAAACCCTTTGACATCATTATATTCTACACAGTCATACTCTCAGATGGGGTCAAGGGTCCGGTTTCCCCATCGATTACATTTTATTTAACCATGAAATGTCCAAAAGGTAAATTCACAGATGTTGAACCTAATCATTTCTATTAGAGACTAGAGCCAAGAACTCACTGTTTAACAACAACACCAAGAAAACAACACCAACAACAACAATGACAAAGACAACAACACCAACACCACCACCACCAACAACAACAACGCCGACAAAGACAACAACAAAAACACCGGCAAAAACTATGACAACACTACCACCAATAACACCAACGTCAACAACACTACCATCAACAACGACAAAGACAACAAGAACACCAAGAACACCGACAACAACGACAATACCAAGAACACCGACAAAGACAATGACGACAACAACAACAACAACACACATCTAACTTTGAAGAAGATCCACTTAAGCTGCTCTGTGTTAAATATGATTGATCTGTACAATGTGGCGATGTCAACTGAAACCCACCAATAGTCATTTCACTGACAATTTGGCCATCATTCTAAAACCCATGGATCATTGCCACAGCAATTAACAATTTAAAAAATATATATTTTATCTTTTGAATGTGAAAAATATTGTGTATAAGACGCTGACATGAGGACGAGCCTACAGTGTGTGCAAATATCTGAGCAGTGGATTATAATGGACTTTAGTGTGTTTTATAACTGTGACCTTTGACCCCCTGGAAGATGAAATATTTTTCTTACGACATGGATATTGATCTGATGCTACCTGTTGTGTCCTTTCTGAACATTAGCAGTTCTATCTGACGCCTGGGGAGTCTCTTTATCAGAGTCCAATTCCTCTTTGAGCAGAGCATTTCCAACAGGAAGTAAGTCTCAGCAGCACTTGTCACATGACTCTGTCCCCGGAATGAATGCCCTGCCCCCTCATCACATGGACCCTCTCATCGTACCACTGCATTATCTAACCCATGTCATTAAAGCCATCCACAATCTAACAGCCAAATGAGCGTGTGGTTGTATCAGACGTGGAGGGGTTAATTTTGGGGCTTCCTGGCACCTCTCCCTGGCACCTCTGCCTGCATTTGGTCTGGTGACTGCACTGTGACGCATGTTATCATTTGTCTCCATGGAGATCATTTAGTCATTGTTTGACTGGAATGTTCCCGTAGTATGGCATTTTTATTATATGGATTTTTACTATAAGCGGCCTCCCCACAGATCCGATTTGTAACTTGGCCAGGTGGCATCACCTCCATGGAGAAAGATTAGTTCAGATAAGTTTAATGCCATACTGTGGAACATTATTATCTCACTGTTAATTATGTTTTTAAAATGTCCCTTTGTGTCTCGTGTTCCATCTTTTAGATTGTGTTCCTCCTCCTCTTCCTCCTTCTAATTTTTGCCTGTTTTTGTTTCAGCTCCACCTCCTCTTCCTCCCAAAAACGTTCAGACTCCGCCTCCGACTGCCGGCTCTGTGGAAAATCCTGGTAATCATCTTTTCCTTCAGGATATCACTATATTTTTCCCTCTCTTAAATGTATATCTTATTATCATTTAATGAAGGCAATGTACCGGATTTGTAATGTCTTAAAAACATAGTTCACTTATCTTATGCTTTCAGAGCATCCTAATTATTCACCATGATGAGTTTACAAGTGCTTTTCACAACTCTCATAGACCAGAGCAGAGTTTTACCGTGTCTAACACTAACAATGAACATGCTAATGCACACTTCATGATTATTGGACAATATCATGCTTTCTGATTAGATGCACATATAAAATATATATGTGCACGAATAAAAAAAAGTTCCACAATGTAGAAGAGGGTAAACAGGTCAAAATGACTCACACTCATATTCATACACTCAGTTTTCTCTTCTAAAGTCTCCAGTCTGTCTATAAAATTAGGCCTTTCCTGTTTTAGGTCAGTTTGGATTACCCAAATTATTTCTATTTGCCAGACTAATGAGAGAAGGATTTTTTAGACAATTTTTCATTACTTTCTTCAAAGTCAGAAGTTTACATACATTTCATTAGTATGTGGTACCATTGCCTTAAAACTGTATGACTTGGGTCAAATGTTTTGGATTTTCTTCCACAAGCTTCTCACAGTTGGCAGGAATTTAGGCCCATTCCTCCAGATAGAACTGGTGTAACTGAGCCAAGTTTGTAGGCCGCCCTTGCTCGCACATGCCTTTTCAGGCTTGCCCATAGACTGAGATCAGGGCTTTGTGATGGCCACTCCAAAACATTAACTTTGTTATCCTTAAGTCACTTTGTAACCAGTTTGGCAGACCCATTTGTGCCCAAGCTTTAACTTCCTGGCTGATGTCTTGGGATGTTGCGTCAGTATTTCCATATAATGGTTTTTCCTCATGATGCCATCTATTTTGTGAAGTGCACCAGTCCCTCCTGCAGCAGAACAACCCCACAACATGATGCTGCCACCCCCCTATTTCACAGTTGGGACGGTGTTCTCAGGTTGCAAGCTTCCCCCTTTTTCCTCCAAAAGTAACAGTGCTCATTATCGCGAAACATCGTTCTATCGTTTTGTTAGACCACAGGACATCTCTCCAAAAATGAATGTCTTTGTCCCTGTGTGCATTTGCAAACTCTAATTTGGCTTTTTTATGTTTCTTTTGGAGTAATGGCTTCTTCATGCAAAGTGACCTTTTAGCACATGTCGGTACAGTTTCACTGTGGATAATGACACACTCTTACCAGCTTCAGCAGCATCTTCACAAGGTCTTTTGATTTTGTTCTTGGGTTGCTCTGCACATTTTGGACCAAAGCAGGTTCATCTCTGGGACACAGAACTCATCTCCTTCCTGAGTGGTATGACATGGCTGGACATTCCCATGGTCTTTATACTTGTGTATAATTGTTTGAACAGATGAACTTTCAGTCATCTGGAAATTGCACCAAGGATGAACCAGACTTGTGCAAGTCCACAATCCTTTTCCCCGATATCTTTGCTGATTACTTTTGACTTTCCCATGATATTACACAAAGAAGCAGTGTGTTTCAGTTGTGCCTTCAAATACATTCACAGGTGTGTCTCTAATTAACTCAAATTTTGTCAATAAACCAATCAGAAGCTTCCAAAGACATGACATCATCACCTTGATTTCCCAGATTGTTTAAATGCATAGTTATCTTTCTGTATGTAAACGTCTAAATCCTTCTCTCTTGCATTAGGCTAATAGAAATAATTTTGGTAATCCTAAAACAGGAAAGGTTTTGTCTGATTTCATGTCAGACAGTGAGAAAAAAACCAGACCAGACATATTATTATTATATTAGACATAGTCATAGTGCCATCCCAGTATATACAATTTTACTTTTACTTGCAGATTCCTCAACAGAAGCAGAGAGCCCACACAGAAAGCCTTCTATAGCCGACCTAGACAACGTCTTCGGCCCAGAAGCAGCACCCCCTGCTGCCGAAGAGACAAATGACTCCTGGGTGTGTTTCAGTGAAGACTCCCCAGCACCAAAGGAACAGGCCCCTGTCCTCCCCTCCTCTCCTCCTCTTCCCCCTTCCTCCCCTCCTCCTTCTCTACCCACGTCTCCCTCACCACCACAAGAACTAGCACCTTCTCCGCCTCCCCCAACTACTCCTCCTCGTCCCAAAGAGGACACAGCGCCCCCTATACCTACCTCTCCATTAGAACAGCCTCAAATCCCATCTGGTCCCACTACACCTCAGGATAGAGAGCCTTTATCCACATCCCCTCCACCTCCACCGAAAGATCTAGCATCTCCACCTGCAATGTCTCCCCCAATCATCTCTTCTACCAGCCCCCCTCCACAAGTAAGCACTCCCCCCACAGATGTACCCACAATGCACTCCCCTCCTCCACTACTGCCCCCTACTGTTACATCACCAGAAGAGAAACCCATAAGTCCAAAAGTGCCCCTATCCAAAGAGGACAGTGTTGAAGTTATAGGATCATCCAAGGACACAGGCCAGGAGAGCAGGGGCATGGCTCCGTCCCCTCAGCCCCCTCAGCCACCCCAGCCACCCGCCTACAGCACGGTGGCATCTCCAGGACCCACATCAGGCACAAACAGTGGTGAGTGTGGAAAAAATCATAGCAGCAATATCCCATCATGTTTTGCTCCTATAATTTAAATGGCACTGAAGCTTGTTGGGGCATTTTTAGAGAAAGTATCAGAGTAACTTATGCCACATAGATTTTATTGCTCTGCTTTGAATGTTACACAGTGTGTGTGTGTGTGTGTGTGTATATATATATATATATATATATATATATATATATATATATATATATATATATATATATATATATATATATATATATATATATATATATATATATATATATATATATATATATATATATATATATATATATATATATATATATATATATATATATATATATATATATATATATGTTTTGCTCTTTGCAGGCTCATCCTCTCCTGTGAGACCCAGTACACCTTCATCAGTAAACCCCACCCCTCCTCCTCCTCCTCCTCGACCTCCGTCACGGCCTAAACTCCCTCCAGGCAAGCCCACTGTGGATGGGGTAAGATTACATCATCATTTACAATGTTTGCGGTTTGTTTAAGTACCAGTCAGCAACGCTATCTGTAATGTTCAAGTGCAGCATTAAACCTACCTATCTTTCATTTATTCTATTACAGATTCTTATATTGCTAAAAAATACCTTGAAAACATACATTCTTTCTGTGAGTGGGGTGGCCTCTTCACTGATCTAACCTGTAACTTGGCCTGGTGCCATTACCTGCTTGTCTCCTTAAAGATTTATAAGTCCAATGCCATTATGTGAAACATTCTATGAAGAAAAATAGGTGCACACTCACCATCAGGAAAATAACAGCGCATCTTTCAGATTCTGATATTTATCTTTGCTTGGACATTTTGTGAGCTGTATGTCACAATGGGCGTGTACCAGTGGAGGTAAAAATTGGGGTAGATTGGGAAAATGGTGTTTTAAAAAATAAGATTACTCAAACATGAATCACTCCAAATACAACTTCAGAGGCTCAATGAGAAGATACAAGCAGAACATGGTTAAAGATCTGAACAGTCTGAAGAACAGGTTTGACTTAACATGAGTGTGTTCCTCTCAGAGTCGCCCATTCAGCCCTCCAGTGCACTCGGCCAGCCCTCCTCCTGTAGCTCCTTTAGCCCGAGCAGAGAGTACCTCCTCCATCTCTTCCACCAACTCTGCAGCCACCACCCCCACCGTCAACAAAGAGCTGTGTGTGTCTGTGTCAGGTAAGAGCTCCACCTAAAACAAGCCCATGTTTGATTGATTTTGTAGATTTAAACTCCATCATCTTTGCAATACATTTCATATGTCTTTTTATTTGCTTTAATACATTAAATATTGTGTTCTGTAAAGCTATTTAAGAATTTCAGAAATATATATTGCTAAAGGTGTTCCAAGTAACTTCTCAATAATATCACCACCCCCCACCCCCACACTGGAAATGTTACGCAGTGCACCCTGGCCATATATTGCAGTTTTCATGGATCATGTTGTATTTAAAATACAGACAAAGAAGTCTCTAATTTAATCAAAAGAATTATTCAGAATAAAGGGCAAAGGTGAAAAGTCTTCGAATGTAGATGACACTTTGAGTGCGCAGCATGAATATGAGCAAACTCACCAACCTTAAAACAATACCCATATAAGGAGACATTTTAATATCCTAAAGACGTTTTACAGTTTACAGACCAAACAACAGATCAAAACAACATGACATAACCAATCAGCATTTTGAACATGATGTCGGCATTAGGTGTGTGTTGGGGTCAGTGCAGCTCCTCCCTTCAGATATAAGGAAGTGACTTACAGAACAGAACAGTCCAAACTGAAGAAGCCTTTTGAATGAGAGGTCAAACATGTTCAGGATACAGATCAAACTGACTGAGAAGAATTTGAGTTTCAAAGTCAGAACTGTTCCATTAAGTGTCTTTGCTCCCTGTGGACTTGGACTTTAACCCTTAACTGTGCCGCTTGTTGTGGCGTTTGTTGTGCAGCTTGTTGTACCGCTTATTATGACGTTTGTTATGCCGCTCCTTGTTTAGCTTGTGGCGCTTGTGGTGGGGCTCATTTTGGCGCTCATGGTGGGGCTTGTTATGGTGGCCTTCGTTATCCTGCCGCTCATTATGGCACTCATTGTGACACCTGTTGTGCCGCTGGTTGTGCCACTTGTTATGACACTTCGTGTGGCGCTCCTTGTGCCACTTGTTGTGATGCTTGTGGTGGAGCTTGTTATGGCTCTTTTTATGGCACACGTTGTGGCACTCATTATGCCGTTTGTTGTAGCACTCATTGTGGCACTCGTTATGTTGCTCGTTATGCCACTCATTACGGCAGCTTTGGTTATGCTGTCGCCCGTTATGCCACTTTGTGTGGTGCTCCTTGTGGTGCTCCTTGTGGTGGTCCCTGTGGCGCTCCATGTGGCGCTGCTTGTTGTGCCGCTCGTTATGCCACTTTGTGTGGCGCTCCTTGTGCCGCTTGTGGTGAGGGATCGTTATGCTGCTCGCTGTGGTGCTTGTTATGGTGCTGCCCATTGTGACGCTCATTGTGAAGCTTGTTGTGGCTCTTGTTATGGTGCTTGTTGTGGCGCTCGTTGTGGTGCGCGTTGTAGCACACATTATGTCACTCGTTATAGCACTCGTTAAGTATCTTGTTGTGCCGCTCCTTGTGGGTGCTCGTTGTGGTGCTCATTGTGGCGCTCGTGGCGCTCGACATGCCATTGTGGCACTTGTTGTAACGCTCGTTATGTTGCTCGTGGTGGCACTCATTGTGGCACTTGTTATGCAGCTGGTTGTGTCACTCGTTGCGGCACTCCTTGTGGTCGCTCTGCCGCTCCTTGTGTCACTCGTCGTGTCACTCATTGTGCCACCTGTTTTGGCCCCTGTGGTGTTGTTCTTTATGCTGCTCATTGTGGTGCCCGTTATGGCGCTCGTTATGGTGGCCTTCGTTATGCTGCCGCTCGTTGTGTGCTCATTATCCTGCTTGTTGTAATGCTCGTTATGGTGCTCATTGTGGTTCTCATTATGCCGCTCATTATACCGCTCGTTGTGGCACTCTTTATGCGGCTCGTTGTGGTGCTCGTTATGCCGCTTGTTATGTTGCTCAATGTGGCAGTCATTGCGGTGCTCAGTGTGACCCTCGTTGTGGCGCTCTTTATGCGGTTCGTTTTTTGTGTTCGTTATGTCGCTCGTTGTGGCACTTGTTATGCCACTCGTTGTGGCGCTCATTGTGGCACTTGTAGTGGCGCACGTTGTGGCACTCATTGTGGCACTTGTAGTGGTGCACGTTGTGGCGCTCGTTTTGGCGCTCGTTGTGATGCCCGTGTTGCTGCTCGTTTTCCTGCTCATTTTGGTACTCTTTATGCCGCCCGTTTTGGTGCTCGTTGTGGTGCTCTTTATGCTGCTGGTTGTGGCACCCGTTATGCCACTCATTTCGCCGCTTGCTGCGGCACTTGATATATCTTCTGTTTTGTTGTTTTGCCTGTGTTCATGTTGTTTTGTCCTTTGGCTTGTCAGATGATGATGCTTTTGTAGATCTGCCCTCCTTTGAGAGACACTTTGATGCAGTTTCAGGTAGAGTATGGAAGACGTGTGTTTGTGCTTTACCCAGAATGCTTTGCTTCAGGGTAGAGGCTTGTGTTGTGTGTCTCAATCATATATATATATATATATATATATATATATATATATATATATATATATACATACACATATATATATATATACACACATATATAATATACTATATATACACACATATATAATATACTATATATATATACTATATATACTATACTATATATATATATATATATATATATGCGTGTGTGTTGTGTGTATATATATATTTCATGCTAACCGCGCACTCACTGATTATCTGACAAAAAAAACAGGCCCTTTAATAGAGGAGACTATATGTGATCCTATGGTGTCATTTTTGCCCCCATAGTCTAAAACAAGCCGAGTTATCATATGTCATTGTCTTTTGATGTTCTGCAGTTATAGGGATATTCCCTTTAAGACCACATTTAAACCATTGGCATACATTTCCCACTCCTCTCTTTTAGAGGTTTTTCCCTCTGGACAGGTGTGCTGTCATCATCTCATCCTGGTCCTCTTCTCTCTGTTTGTGCCTATGGATGTCTAAGCGTCACCATGGCAACCTGCTGTCTAAATGAGTGAAGGGCCGTTTTGTGTGAGACGCCTTCAGCAGAGAATCTGATGTTTTTGTGTGTGTCTTTTTGCGCCGTCTAGAGTCATACTGCAGCTTTCTAAAGTCACTGAGGACTTCAACTTAACCTGTAAAAATTTGAGTCCAGACTCAAGCTGCAGTAGGCCTCAGGTTCAAGCTGCAGCAAGCCTCAGGTTCAAGCTGCAGCAGGCCTCAGACTTGAGCTGCAGTAGGCCTCAGACTCAAGCTGCAGTAGGCCTCAGGTTCAAGCTGCAGCAGGCCTCAGGTTCAAGCTGCAGCAGGCCTCAGACTTGAGCTGCAGTAGGCCTCAGACTCAAGCTGCAGTAGGCCTCAGGTTCAAGCTGCAGCAGGCCTCAGGTTCAAGCTGCAGCAGGCCTCAGACTTGAGCTGCAGCAGGCCTCAGGCTGGAGCTGCTGTAGACCTTAGACTGGAGCTGCACTAGTCCGGAGGTTCGAGCTGCACTAGTCATTAGGCTCAAGCTGCACTAGGCCTCAGGCTTGAGCTGCAGTAGGCCTCAGGCTTAAAGACGCTCTGTCACTTTTCTGATGGTGAGTGTGCACCTATTTTCTTCCATAGAATGCTCCACATGAGGGCATTAAACTTATGAATCTTCAAGGAGGTGGTAGTGGAACCAGGAAGCTTGTGAAAGGATATCCAAAACATTTGACCCAAGTCATAGAGTTTAAAGGCAATGGTAGCAAATATTATGGAAAGTTATGTAAACTTCTGACTATAAAGAAAGCGATGCAAATTTTCTTAAAAAATCCATCTCTTATTATTCTAGCATTTAACAATTAGAAATAATGTTGGTAATCCCAATTGACCTAAAACAGAAGTTTAGCCTGATTCAGGTCAGACAGTGAGAAAAAAGCATGGGTACTTTAATTTAGTGTATGTAAACTTGTGTATATGTACATACAAAAAAATTAAAAAATTTAACTCTCATCCTCACACTCACCCTAATCCTTACCCTAACACACCCAGGGAGCCAGACACATGCTACTGGTAGACCGAACAGTCACCCAGTGCACAAGTGACCATCAAATGTGGCATATACCAAGGAGACACACTGTCTCCACTGCTGTTCTGCATGAACCTGGTGTGAACCTCCTCAGCCAAATCATCAACAACCATGGATATGGATATTGACTCAAGAATGGAGCGGCCATCACTCACCTCCTCTACATGCATGACATCAAGCTGTAAGCTAAAAATGAGCAAGACATCGACTCACTGATCCACACCACCAGGATTTACAGCACAGACATTGGAATGTCATTCGGGCTTGAGAAGTGTAGCTGGATGGTGACAAAGAGAGGGAACACATACAGAAGGGGTCTCACTCCCAGAAGGAACAATAGCTGGTGGCTCTGAAAGAAGACCACAGGAACCGAACAGAATCCAGTTACCATCACAGCGGCAGACATCCAAGAAAGAGCCTCAGGTATGAAAAAATGGACCGCACCAGACATGATCCCCTCCTAAACAGCAACGTCGGCTAAAGAAACTCACTGCTCTCCATGAGCGTCTGGCAGCACAAATGAACCAGCTGCTAAGGGATGGGACTCATGGCTAATCAAAGGGTGTACGATCCTGATCTAGAAGGATCCCTCAAAGGCTCCAGTCCCATTCAACTATCAGCCAATAACCTGTCTCTCCACAACATAGAAGCTCATGTCAGGCATCATTGTGGCTAACATAAATAGGCACATCAGCACAGAAGGGCATTGGCAAAGATACCTGGGGAGCCAAACACCAGCTCCTGGTAGACTTTTCATTCGCACAAGACTGCAGAACCCGTAAGACCAACCTGTGCACTCCCTGGATTGATTACAAGAAAGCCGACTCAATACCACACACGGATCACTGTATGCCTGGACCTGTGCAACATCAAGAGCCTTCAATGCAAACTTGATGAGGTTGTGGAAAACCACCCTTGAGACCAATGGCAAGCTACTTGCACAAGTGCATTGTGATGATGGATAAACAGCAGAGCAAAGCCGTTGTGGTGGACATTGCAGAACCAAGTGATGGGAACATCAGGAAAAAGGAACATGAGAAACAAGAGAAATACCAGGGGGTCAAAGAAGAGCCGGATAACGCTTGGAAGGTGAAGGCATCAGTGATGCCCGTGATCATCGAAGCATTCAGGGCAGTGATTCCCAAAGTGGACGAGTGGCTACAGCAGATCCCAGGAAAAACATCAGACATCTCAGTCCAGAAAAGTGCAACACTAGGAACAGCAAAGATACTGTGCAGAAACCTCAAGCTCCCAGGCCTCCAGTAGAGGATTGAGTGTGGAACAAGGATGAGACCACTCCCTTTTTTATTTATATATATCTGGATGAGAAGATTCTCTGATTCTCTGAAATATTAACACATAAATCAGCCCTCTCCATTGCCCTACATCCCTCCCCCAGACCTGCACAGAGCCCCTCCCTCACACCTGCACCTCCCTCACACCGGCACAGAGAGAAACCCTCCCTCTCACCTGCACAGAGAGAGCCCTTCCCTCACATCTGCACAGAGACACAGAGAGCACCTCCTTCACTGTTCCATGATGTTGTCTTTTGTTTTATCCTGAGCGCTGACCCCCTACCCACTGTGATGTCAAACAGAGCAGCCATGTGAGACTCACGCTACTGTCCTTCTCTCCTCCCCTCCTCTCCCTCTCCAATTCCTCCTCTCCTCCTCATCCTCCCCCTCCTCTCCTCCTCCTCTCCTCCCCTCCTCTCTCTTTTCCTCACCTCCTCTCCCCCTCTCCTCCATTCCCCTTCTCCTCCTTTCTCCCTCTCCTCCTCTCTTCTCCTCTTCTCCCCCTCTCCCCTTCTTCCTCCTTCACCTCTCTCCTCCTCTCCCCCTCTCCCCTTCTTCCTCCGCCCCTTCACTTCCTCCTCCTCCTCTCCTCCCCCTATCCTCCTCCACCCCCTATCCTCCTCCACCCCCTCTCCTCCTCCCTCTCTCCTCCTCCCTCTCTCCTCCTCCTCCTCTCCCCATCACCCACCACCCACACAGAGAATGACCAGCCTTCCCTGGTTTGGTTTGACAGAGGAAAGTTTTATTTAACATTTGAAGGTAAGTTTGCAGCTAAGCGCTGCTTTGGTGGGGCTCATCTGTGCTGGCTTCACTGCCCTCCCCCTCCTCTACCTCTCTAACCCCTCCTCTCCTCTTCTTCCTTCTCTCTCCTTCTCCTCCGTTGCGATCCCTCCATCATTGCTACCTCCTTACTGAGGCCTCACACGCAGCTCTCTTCCTGATCTTGTTCATTTGGTCTGCGCTGGTTGGCTTCTTCATGTATTTACTAACATCTACCATCTTGGTGGCGGCTCTGGCTCTTTCTTTCTACTTTGGACGAGCATGCATCTATCTAGAACTGTCTACAGGCGAGCATGCATCTATCTAGAACTGTCTACAGGCGAGCATGCATCTATCTAGAACGGTCTACAGGCTAACATACATCTATCTAGAATGGTCTACAGGTTAACATACATCTATCTAGAATGGTCTACAGGCGAGTATGCATCTATCTAGAACTGTGCAGGCGAGCATGCATCTATCTAGAACTGTCTACAGGCGAGCATGCATCTATCTAGAACGGTCTACAGGCGAGCATGCATCTATCTAGAACGGTCTACAGGCTAACATACATCTATCTAGAATGGTCTACAGGTTAACATACATCTATCTAGAATGGTCTACAGGCGAGTATGCATCTATCTAGAACTGTGCAGGCGAGCATGCATCTATGTAGAACCTCTAGCATGCATCTATCTAGAACAGACGAGCATGCATCTATCTAGAACAGGCGAGCATGCATCTATCTAGAACAGACGAGCATGCATCTATCTAGAACAGGCGAGCATGCATCTATCTAGAACAGACGAGCATGCCTCTGTCTAGAACTGTTAATAGTTGCGTCTTTCTATTTATTTCATGTAATTGTTTTAAAAGTTATTTTTGGCAATAATTACAATTGTAATTGAATAAATGCAAGATAAGTTAAATGCAAGGCGATCTCCATGGAGACCAGAAGTTGGCAAACCCTCCACAAAAGTTACATAATGCATCTTTTAAAAAATACATGAAGTGGTGTTATTTAATTTTCAAATGTTAAAATGAGGTTATCTCATTAAATGTAAGAGGACATGACAGGAATAGCAATAACACATAAAGTTATGTGTATTATATTTACAGGCAAAGAACAGAGAGAATGCATTCATCATCACTCCTCTGTTTTCATCTTTTACTAACATTGTGTGGCTCATCTGAACATTTTATCTTCACTCTTTAGTTTTTGTTTCATTCCCTTCAGATCTTTAGAATAGAGTAATTTATATTTGTGCTCAAATGTAAGTAGAACATCAGTGATGTGTTGTGTTGTTTTGTGCAGGCTGCTCTCGGGGGCCCAGTCCTCTCACTATGGGAGCACAGGACACTCTGCCAGTGGCAGCGGCCTTCACGGAGACCGTAAATGCCTTCTTTAAAGGAGCAGATCCCAGCAAGTACGTACCTGTTCCCAGCTCTAAACATTTACTCTGCACAAATACTTTTGCTAATAGCTAATTGCTATTGCTAATCGTAACTACAGCCGATGGGTCTGTATCGCTCAGTCGAAACAGTAAAGGTCTGTCCACAGCTGTTTGTTTGTGTTTCAGAGGCTTAAAACAGTGTGACACAATATTACATCATCCCACATTCAGTGAGAAGGCTAAAGCTAACTAAAGCTAACTGCATTATGTTTCTATAACCGCACAGGTAGTTCCGGGAACTGCTAATTAGTGTTGTGTATCACTACGCTTTGAGCATCACCATAGCAACAGATGAACTACTGTTGGCAGGGACTAGCTTCAACTAAAACATAACTAAAGCTTTGAACAGCCACAGACAGACAAAAGGTTCGGAAGTTCAGGGTCATTCATATAAATGATTAATCTGCTACTTTCAAAGACAAAATGTATGGCTACCAGCTAAAAGCGCTTGCTATTCTAATACATTACAAAAATGTGTAGTCAGGGCATCAGATTTATCTTGCTGAGTTCAGATGGGTGTAACTGACAGGTGGATCAGCCAATTAGGGACACGCTGAAACTGAAAAACATGATGGATGACTAAAGATGTGGTTTCACTGAAATAATGATGTTTACTATATTATAATGCTCGTCTGAGTTTGGGTTTGGGTTAGGTGCTGTGGAAGAGGAGGTGACCAGAGGTGACCAGAGTGAGAGAGCTCTTTGAAAAGAACCAGTTTGGATCCTAATCTCTTTGTCTGCATGGACCTTGAAAACCCAGTTAACCCCTATTACTTACCTATGAATGCCTAAACTTGCCTAATCGTGCCGTGTTTGTTTGGTCTTAGGTGCGTGGTAAAGGTCATAGGTGAGATGGTGGTGTCGTTCCCAGCAGGCATCACACGGCACTTTGCCAATAACCCATCACCCGCTGTTCTAACCTTCAGTATAACCAACTACAACCGCCTGGAGCAGGTGCTCCCCAACCCTCAGCTGCTCTGCTGGTAAACGCCCACATGACCTCAGCCCTGAACAAGAAAATGGCCTCAGCCCTGAACCAGAACACGACCTCAGCCCCAAACACAACCTCAGCCCCGAACCAGAACATGACCCAAACACAACCTCAACCCTGAACCAGAACACGACCTCAGCCCCAAACCAGAATACGACTTCAACCCCGAACATGAACTCAGCCCTGAACCAGAATAAGGCCTCAGCCCGAACCAAAACATGACCTCAATCCCAAATCAGAATACGACCTCAGGTCCGAACCAGAACATGACCTCATCCCCGAACCAGAGCACGACCTCAGCCCCGAACACGACCTCAGCGCTGTTCTCATCTACATATACCTTTATTATTACTATACTCACACTTATGTTTGTGTGTGGTTTTATGGTTTGGTTTGCCTAAATGACTTAATTGACACCTTCACTGGATTGAACTAATCACAAATTTTCTGTAAAAAGCAGGTGTGTGGTTTGGCTCTTCACAGATATAAGGCCGTTAGCTCCTCCCTTCACACAGATTTAAGTGTTGAGTGGTTTGGGCTGTAGGTGACATTAAAGGCCTGATGTGGGATATTTGAATCTGGAATCTGAACATTTATTTGTAACAGAATGAGTAAAATCTCTCAGTTAAATAGTAAGCCCTTATTTAACTCCTTAAGATTGTATTTATATTCCAGACAACAGGATTTTAGTTCATTTTTAGATTCTCTTATGAGTTAATCATCGCTGATATTTATTTAGCTTCCAACACATTTGAGTAGAACGCTAAATGTGTAGTCTTTAGTGGTACAGAGAAGTGTGTAGTCAGAGAGTTAATCATAATAATAATAATAGTAACATATGTTATAATTATGTAACAGAAAAGTGTAGTCAGAGCAGATTAGTCTTCACTCTGTTTAATGTGAGACACTCAGACCTAGATCAGCTCATTCTCTTTTTCTGCCAGGAGTTTAATATTTTAATATTACAACTTCAGTTCAGTTCTCCTTCACCATCTCAAAATTCAGCAGGTCTTTGGCTCCAACCACACTGTTTTTGTGTCTTTAGGCAAAACACCTGTGTAATCCCACATTGCTTTGTTTGTGTCTCGGAGACAAAATCCCGAGCTGCAAACAAATGTGCCTGCAGTGAGCGTTACACTGGAGAAACTAAACAGCAACTCCATACTCAATAAGAGAATGTACCAACACTGTCGAGAGAGCTCCTCTGGACCCCAGTCTGCTGTACATCTCCATCTCAAAGATCGTGAGGTTCAGATCTTTGCCAGAGAAAAGAGATGGTTTGAGAGGGGAGTTAAAGAAGCTATTTTTGTTAGGAAAGATAATTCTTCTTTAGAACATAAATGAGGACCTTAACCATCATGTCCCTCCTATTTATAACTCCATCCTCAGACCTAAACCTAAACAAGGAAAACAATAATACTAGCCCGTATGCTAATAGGTGTGAGAGCACCCATTAAGGACCTGAGTGATTATGCTAAGTATGACTCAGTTCACACTTAGTGTAGTTCAATAGACCTAGCCTACAAACAGAAACTGAAAACAAACAGGTGTGTTAGCTTCAGTGTAGCTAGCTCCTCTCTTCAGACAGGTATAAGGCAATGTCCAGCAGTAATCTGACCAGAACCTGGATGAGCAGCAAAATTACTTCACCCTAAAACTTTTTGTCCAGTGTTTTTAATTTTTCTTTTACTTAAGCAAAACACTTCCTGCACCTTTTCCAAGTATAAATGGCTACACATTTATTATAATGATGTTCACAATGAGACTAAATGCACCTTGTCTCCTAGCGACCACACCACAGCGACCAACGGTGACTCCAAGAACTTCTGGGTGAATATGCCAAACCTGATCACGCATCTGAAGAAAGTCTCAGAGCAGAAGCCACAAGCCACATACTACAATGTGGACATGCTCAAATATCAGGTGAGAGAAGGAAAAGAGGAGAGAGAAGGAAGAGAGGAGAGAGAAGACAGAGGAGAGAGAAGAGAACCAGAGAGAGAGAGAGAGAGCAGAAGCCACATACTACAATGTGGACATGCTCAAATATCAGGTGAGAGAAGGAAAAGAGGAGAGAGAAGGAAGAGAGGAGAGAGAAGACAGAGGAGAGAGAAGAGAACCAGAGAGAGAGAGAGAGAGCAGAAGCCACATACTACAATGTGGACATGCTCAAATATCAGGTGAGAGAAGGAAAAGAGGAAAGAGAAGGAAGAGAGGAGAGAGAAGGAAGAGAGAGGAGAGAAGGAAAAGAGGGGATAGAAGGAAGAGGGAGAGCAGAAGCCACATATTATAACGTGGACATGCTCAACTATCAGGTTAGAGAAGGAAGAAATGACGGAACCAGAGAGAGAGATTTAAGAGAGGATAGAGTCACAGAGAGAGAGATAAAGAGAGAGAGAGAAGTGAGAGAACAGAGGCAGAGAGAGATAGAAAGATAAAGAGAGAGAGGGAAATGAGAGAGGACAGGCAGAGAGAGACTGAGAGAAGTGAGAGAGGACAGAGGCAGAGAGAGTTAGAGAGATAAAGAGAGAGACAGAAGTGAGAGAGGGCAGAGGCAGAGAGAGATAGAGTGATAAAGAGAGAGATAGAGTTCTGGAGTACGAAACACTCAATTGACTCTGGCTTGTGTATTTGCAGGTCTCTGTACAGGGGCTTCATTCCACGCCTCTGAATCTGGCAGTGAGCTGGAGATGTGACGCGTCCAGCACTGACCTGAGGATAGACTACAAGTACAACGGGGACGCCATGGCAACGCCTACAGCGCTAAACAATGTCCAGTTTCTGGTGCCGGTGGATGGAGGCGTGTCCAAACTACAGGCTGTGCTGCCTCCTGCTGCCTGGTACGAGTTTCTGTTTTAAAGGGGCACTCTGTAATTTTTTCGGTGGGTCTGTCAGCTTCTTGTCCCCATGGAGATGTTATGGTTTTGCCTAGAATGTTCCACAGTGTGGGGGTAAATATAGAGCATTTTTTTGGTCCAAAATACCTTGAAAAATATGCATACAGTGAGCAGGGTTGCCTCTCCACAGATCTCACCTGGTGGTAGTAAAATCTGTCACTTCTTCAGTGCTGTTCAGATCACTTCTTCAATTCTGGTCAGATCACTACTGGACACTGCCTCTGTATGGAGGGAGGAGCTAACTACACTGAAACTAACACATTTGTTTGTTTACAGTTTCTGTTTGTTGGCTTGGTCTAATGAGCTACACTAAGTGTGAACTGAGCTTGAGACATGCAGGGGGGGTTGCAAAAGTATTCATCCTCCTGGAACTTTTTCACATAGTCACGTCACAACCACAAATTTAAATACATTTTCTTAGCATTTTATGCAAATGAGCAACATAAAATGGCACACAAATGTGAAGTTGAAGGAAATATTTTACAAGATTTCCATTTTTTTTTTTATATAAAAAAAACTTGAAAGAGCAGCGTGCAAAAGTATTCATCCCCCAAATCTGTTTTTTGTGGAAGAGTGGCAAGAAGAAAGCCATTGTTGAAAACCATCCGTAAGAAGTCTTGTTTATAGTTCACTAGAAGTCATTTGGAGGACACAGCAAACATGTGACTGAAGGTGCTCTGATCTGATGAGTCCAAAATCAAAATAATTTGGTCTAAAAGCAAAACACTACGTGTGGATGAAAATTAACACTGCACATCACTCTGAACACACCATCCCCGCAGTTAAACACGGTGGTGGCAGCATCATGCTGAGGGGGGTGTTTTTCTTCAGCTGGAACAGGGAAGCTGGTCAGACTTGATGGGAAGCTGGATGAAGCTAAATACAGGACAATCTTGGAGGAAAACCTGTTGGAGTCTGAAAAAGACTTGAGACTGGGTTGGAGGTTCACCTTCCAGCAGAACTATCCTAAACATAAAGCCAAAGCGACAATGGAATGGCTTAAAGCAAAACATATTCATGTGTTAGAATGTCCCAGTCAAAGTCCAGACCTAAATCCAACTGATAATCTGTGGCAAGAGCTGAAAACTTTAGTTCATAAATGGTCTCCATCAATTCTGACAGTTTGAAAAATTTCAGTCTGTAGATGTGCAAAGCTGATGGAAACATACCTCAAAAGACTTGCAGCTGTAATTGCAGCAAAAGGCGGTTCCACAAAGTATTGACTTAGGGGGTCTGAATACTTTTGTATGCTGGACTTTTCAGGGTTTTTTGTTTGTTTTTTTTAATCTGGAAATTATGTATAATTTTCTTTCTACTTCACACTTATGTGCTATTTTGTGTTACTTATTCACATAAAATGCAAATTAAAAAATCTTTAAATTTGTGGTTGTGACTTTGTGGTTGCCCCTAATGGGTGCCCTTACACCTAGTAGCATACTGGCTATTAGTATACTGGTTAACACTATTGTTTACCTGGTTGTGTCGCCTTCTTATGGCCATAGAATCTAATGTCAGACTGTGGACCATTCCAGGCAAAAGTAAATGAAAAATATAAAATCTGTCAACTAGGCAAAAAGTTGTAGGAGTGAAGACGTTTCGCTGCTCATCCAAGCTGATGTTTCTCTGCTCATTCAAGCCGACATTTCGCTGCTCATACAAGCCGACTTTGATGAGCAGCAAAACATCTTTACTGTAAGAGTTGACAGATTTTATATTTTTACTGAAAGATACACATAAATTCCTGGCAAAAATAATAAGCGGGAGACAAGCAGAAAGAGCTGCAAAGTGCTTTTTTATTTTTTCTGGAAGCCATTTTGAGGACCACTGTGCAGGTAGAAGAATTGGCTTTGAATTGTTAATTGCTATGCCAACACTCTGAAACCTTATGTTTGTTCTATGTAATTCTGGTTAAAGTTATTCCTCTCTTGTTTCTGTGCTCAAAAACTACCATTATTCTAGCAGTTTAAATGAGGCTAAAACAATAGCTCTAAGCCTTTAAGATGAAGACATTTTGTCACTGAAATGACTGATGTCTTAAGGTGAGAATGAGTCAGATTTCGGTGTGAATTCAAAATAATGTTTTTGATGAGGGAACAGAACTATAACACGTTTAGGACAACATGAGCTCTTTAATGTGGCTGTAAACATGGCTGTGTCAGAGCTCGGCATACAGCCATGTGTAAATATATCATGTGAAACTTGAGATGCTTTTGTTTTTTCTCCTAACAATGCCTATTGTCATGTATTTTTTCTGCACACAGGAATGCAGAGCAACAGAGAATCCTTTGGAAAATCCCCGATATCTCACTAAAATCTGAAAATGGAGGTAATGAGGTCTTTATGAATATTTAATAATAATAATAATAATGCCTTACACTTGTAATGCACTTTACAGGCTTGTCAAAGCCTCTCAAAGCGCTATACTATAGTCATTATTCATTCATTTCCATACTTGGTGATGGTAAGCTACTATTGTGAATTATTACTATTGAGAATTTTGAGTCTGAGGTGATTCTCAGAGGTAAAGATGGGCCTAGTTACAGTGGGGCAAAAAAGTATTTATTCAGCCACCAATTGTGCAAGTTCTCCCACTTAAAAAGATGAAAGAGGCCTGTAATTTTCATCATAGGTCCACGTCAACTATGAGAGACAGAATGGGGGGAAAGAATCCAGGAAATCACATTGTAGGACTTTTAATGAATTAATTGCTAAATTCCTCGGTAAAATAAGTATTTGGTCACCTACAAACAAGCAAGATTTCTGGCTCTCACAGACCTGTAAGTTCTGCTTTAAGAGGCTAATCTGTCCTCCACTCGTTACCCATATTAATGGCACCTGTTTGAACTCATTATCAGTATAAAAGACACCTGTCCACAACCTCAAACAGTCAAACTCCAAACTCCAGTATGGCCAAGACCAAAGAGCTTTCTAAGGACACCAGAAACAAAACTGTAGACCTGCACCAGGCTGGGAAGACTGAGTCTGCAATAGGTAAGCAGCTGGGTGTGAAGAAATCAACTGTGGGAGCAATTATTATAAAATGGAAGACATACAAGACCACTGATAATCTCCCTCAATCTGAGGCTCCACGCCAGATCTCACCCGGTGGGGTCAAAATGATCACAAGAACGGTGAACAAAACTCACAGAACCACACGGGGGGACCTAGTGAATGACCTGCAGAGAGCTGGGACCAAAGTAACAAAGGCTACCATCAGTAACACTACGCCACCAGGGACTCAAATCCTGCATTGCCAGATGTGTCCAGGCCCATCTGAAGTTTGCTAGAGAGTATTTGGATGATCCAGAAGAGGATTGCGAGAATGTCATATGGTCAGATGAAACCAAAATAGAACTTTTTGGTAAAAACTCAACTTGTCGTGTTTAGAGGAGAAAGAATGCTGAGTTGCATCCCAAGAACACCATACCTACTGTGAACCATGAGGGTGGAAACATCATGCTTTGGGGCTATTTTTCTGCAAAGTGGCTGTGGAGTGGAGTGGCTTCGTAAGAAGCATTTCAAGGTCCCGGAGTGGCCCAGCAAGTCTCCAGATCTCAACCCCATAGAAAATCTTTGGAGGGACTTGAAAGTCCGTGTTGTCCAGTGAAAGCCCCAAAACATCACTGCTCTAGAGGAGATCTGCATGGAGGAATGGGCCACACTACTAGCAACAGTGTGTGAAAACCTTGTAGACACTTAGAGAAAACGTTTGACCTCTGTCATTGCCAACAAAGGGTATATAACAAAGTATTGAGATGAACTTTTGTTATTGACCAAATACTTATTTTCCACCATAATTTGCAAATAAATCCTTAAAAAAATCAGACAGTGTGATTTTCTGATTTTTTTGGGTCATTTTGTCTCTCATAGTTGAAGTGTACCTATGATGACAATTGCGGGCCTCTCTCATCTTTTTAAGTGGGACAACTTGAACAATTGGTGGCTGACGAAATACTTTTTTGCTCCACTGTAGTCGTTAAACTGATCCATTATGAGCTAACAGCTGACTCCTGCATTTTCAGTGCAATACTGACAGTGAGGGAGTGCACACGTGTCTATAGACTGAAGAAGATAGACTGAAGCTTAAACACAGGCGTTACAGTTGTTGTATACAAGATAATAACATAACATATAATAACTCAGATTTGAGAAATGTGCACAAAAATAGGTTGACCGAATAGGTTGACTACAGCTGTAATGTTAGACCAAGTCTCACTCTCTATAAACGGGTTAATAATTCTGTATTTTTTGTTGGTAAATTGAGTTGGATCATGTCCACATCTTTAAATGTTCCAAACTGTATCTCAGGGGTGGGATCGTTGTTGGCTCGGTTCCAGCTGACACAGGGCCCCAGTAAACCGGCTCCTCTGGCTGTGCAGTTCACCAGCGAAGGCAGCACTCTGTCAGGTTGTGATATCGAACTGGCTGGGCCGGGCTACCGCTTCTCCCTCATCAAGAAGAGGTTTGCTGCAGGTCAGTGGGAGTTTTTTAGTTTAACCCAATGACAATAAGATTGTGACATTACATTTTGCTCTTTTGTGAATGTAATGTAATGTCCATCATCTACATGGAGTTAGTCAAAAAAACAAAAACCTGACCCATATACAACCCCAATTCCAATGTTGAGACGCTGTGTAAAACTTAAAAAAAAAACATAGTATACAATGATTTGCAAATCCTTTTCAACCTATATTGAACTGAATAAACTACAAAGATGATATTTAATGTTCAAATTGATTGCACTTCGAGATGTAGCGACAAACTGTGTTAACTGACGATGGTTTCCTGAAGTGTTCTGAGCCCATGTGGTAATATCCTTTACACATTCATGTCTGTTTTTAATACAGCACCACCTGAGGGATTGAAGGTCACAGGCAGTCAATGTTGGTTTTCGGCCTTGCTGCTTACATGCAGAGATTTCTCCAGATTCTCTCAATCTTTTGATGATATTATGGACTGTAGATCATGAAATCCCTAAATTCCTTGCAATTGTACGTTGAGAAACATTGTTCTTAGACTGTTGGCCTATTTGCTCACATAGTTGTTCACAAAGTGGTGAACCTCACCCCATCCTTGCTTGTGAATGACTGAGCCCTTTGGGATGCTCCTTTTATACCCAATCATGACACTCATCTGTTTCCAATTAACCTGTTCACCTGTGGAATGTTCCAAACAGATGGATTTTAAGCATTCCTCAACTTTCTCATTCTTTTGTTGCCCCTGTCCAGCTTTATTGGAACAAGCATCAAACTGAACATGAGTGAATATTTGTATAAAAACAATAAAGTTGATCAGTTTGAACATTAAATATCATGTCTTTGTAGTTTATTCAGTTCAATATAGGTTGATTATAGGTTGAAAAGGATTTTGTATTTTTTTTAAGTTTTACACAGCGTCCCAACTTCATTGGAATTGGGGTTGTACTTAGTGGTGGTGTCACCTGCTTGTCTCCATGAAGATGATGGATATGTTTTACGCCATACAGCGGAACATTCCAGAAAAGTTACATAGTCCATCTTTAACAAAAACCACGAAAGAATCAGGTCTGTATTTCTCACCGTTTTTTGCAGGAAAGTACTTGGCAGATAACTAAGGCATTCCCAGGCTGAGGGGTCCCTAAAACCATTCCCAGGCTAAGGGGTCCTTGTTGGACATTGGACAGCTCCACAGTCTGCCAGCAGTATTCTCAAACCTCACGTCCCATCGTATTTGTAACCATTCACCTACACATCGTCTGTACTGCTGCGTTCAATCACTGGGTTCTTCCTACTTCCTGTTTCGCAGTCTGTGCCTCTGCCTCCATCTCCTGGTCAAAACGTGGTAGTGTTTTTGGAGTCTCACTGCAGTTGCCTGTCTCAAAGCTGGTGAGATTTGCCTTTTATTATTTTATATTTATTACCAAAATAAAATGCAGAAGACATTGATAACACATTTGTGTAATTTTAAGTTTGGTGGCCTTCTTACAGTGTACTTATTACTCTAATACTGGGTCACTCCAGCCACATCGACTCATTCAAATGCATTTATTTGGGTTACAATGATGGACACAGAGGTCAGGCAGCTGCAGAGAGCTCCTCTATAGAACAAAAGTCATGTATAAAGTCACTGGATCCCTTCTATAGGTCTCTTATATACAGGGCGTTTGGTGTTCCTCGTATTGTCCTCCTGTTGTTGCCATGGCAGCAGTGTTAGACTCCAGAGTACATGAGAGCATCTATTTTTATTTATTGACAAATAAACTTGTTGTATAAAATGTGATTCTGTTTATGTATAAAATGTGATTCTGTTTATGTATAAAATGTGGTTCTGTTTATGTATAGAGGTGGAATGGTACGACAACTCCCTTAAAGGTATAAATATTTGAACTTTTTGTTATCTGTGTAGTTGGTAACATGTGTACAGTATAAGGTATAATTTTGGAATTTATTTCAAATATAATTTTTTAACTCAAGTGCAACAGATTTGAGCTCTATATGGGGCAGGTGGACGGGATAAGATTTGAGCTCTATATGGGGCAGGTGGGCGGGGTAGATTTGAGCTCTATATGGGGAGTGGGGTAATTTAAAGAAAAACATGACTATCTGGATGCTGTGTTGATGCTTTGTGAAAGCAGTGTTACTGTAGTTACTGTTCCTCTCATGAGTGTGGCTGTGGCGGCGGTGGCGGAGGTGGTGGTGGCGGCGTGCCACTGCAGTAGAGTCTGTGACTAAAACCAGCTGTTTATTTGATTCAAATGACAAAACCTCTGTGTCACATTTATGTAGGTGGCCTCGTGCTTCTGTTCAGATCAGAGAGTTTGGCTGGATTCAGACTGCGTAAACATTGGTTCTAATTTGGCCCTGTTCTAGTCCTGGTCTAGTTGTGCTTTAGTTCCGGTTTAATCATTGCTTAGTCCTGGTCTAGTCCTGGTTTACTCCTGGTTTACTCCTGGTTCCAGGAGTACATATTGGTACAGTCATAGACTGTATATAAAATGCATAAATGCATTTATATAAATATTTGTTATACAGTCTAGGGAGCTGGTACCTGAATAGGACTTTGTGCTGTACCTAATAGCACCCAGCCCCACATGTGAACATTTCAACAGCACCCAGCCCCACATGTGAACCGTTTAACAGCACCCAGCCCCATGTATCAACGCTCCCTGAAGGAGCAGATGAAGGGTGTGGGTCTGGTGATGTACTCCTGTAGTGCTCCACCTGACTGAAGAGCCTGATAGTATCTTATTATAGTAATTGTAGTAGTCAACCCTGACCCTATAGGGCTATATACTGATTATATAACCCTGACCCTACCCCTCAAACACAGCATATAGTATAGTTATATAGTGTTAGACAGTAATTATATTAGCCAAACCCCTAACCCTAATCCTGACCTCGACCCTCAAACACAGCGTGTTGTAGGCGCGCTCTGATCTGAACAGAGTTAAGAACTTCATGCGGCTCTCTCCTTTCATACTTGTCTCTGTGAGATGATATGATTTGAATGCAAACTGAGTTGTTTTGTTTTATATTTTGTGTGAGCTCCTGGACGAGTCTGTTGTTGTTTCGCAGAATAAGCTGAATATTTTTTAAAGGCCTAAAAAATACAAATGTTATATATTTGTTTATTGTAGAACTTCCTGAATGCTCTGACTGTCGACATGAAGAACAAAAGATCTGTACTTATCTCAATGCACATGACTATGATGTTAAAATAAAAACATTATGTCACATTTTGAATCAACTTTCTGTCAGCCATGTTTGTACTTGAACATGTTTGACCGAAAGTTCTTTGTACAATGACTGGTCCAGCATTATCTAAAAATATATATAAAACTAATAAAAGACATCGTACAGATCTGCTCCATCAGTGAAATATGCACTTCCCTCTGACATGAGGCTAGTCTGCCTTTAGATGACGCTGTACCAGGCTGTTGTTGAGTCCATAGACTAATTAAATCAAAAATAATAAGTCTATGCAGAAGGGGCGTGTCTGTGTGCTGTGTGTCTGAAAACATGCAAACCATCTGTACAGTATCAACAACGCTATGATGAACCTGGAAAATGAGTTTGCTTCTTTCCAAACAATAAAAGTGCTACATGTCTGAATCCAGGCTCCTGCTGTGTTATTCTCATGACTTTATCTAGTTCTGCTCCATCTGTGAAGTGCCCCGATCAACCACTAGAACCCACTGATGTTCTGTCAAATTCTGTGCAGAATCTGAACCAACCTGGACCCACAAATAAGAAAAATCTAATGGGACTTTAATGGGAACACAGCCTAGACTTTACCTTTACCTATTTTTAGTTATAAAGTCCATAAATCAATTTATTTTTTTTATTTATTTATTTTTTGAGATTTGCTTCAACTTTGACAAAATTCAAAACCAAAAGAAGATGTTCCTTGTGCAGCATCTTTCCGTATGGACAGTAAAGTAAACAGTTTGAACTGGGCTCATTTTACTCCAGAGACCTTATCGTATGTTTTATTATGTAAGCTTTTGTATTTGATATAAAGACAAAAGTTGAAGACAAATTGAAGATTCAAAGCCTTTATAAAATAATAATTGAACTTTAAAACTCACAGTTACTATAAAAACGCAATGATTCACTTTAGACACATCAGCGGCGTTTGAATGCTCAGACAACAAATATGTTAACAAACATTCAAATTAAAAAGGCACATCCAAACACTCTAAAGCTGCACTGTGGAACTTTTCTGGCTAGACCACTTGTTTATGGGATGTTCCACAGTATGGCATTAAATACATCTATCTGGAGACAAGCAGCTGATACCACCAGTTCAAGTTACAGGTAAGATCTGTGGAGAGATGAACCCCTTCACAGTATGGCGACTCCTGTAATGGCATGTAAATAAGATCAATTTAATGCCATACTGTGCATGGAACAATATCTATGAAGACAAGCATCTGGTGGACCCCAACAGAAAAGTTCCATAGTACCCCTTTAATGTAATTCCAGAAAACAGTGATGCAGAATGCTACATGGCTGAGAGTACTGACAGTACTTTAGTACTGATAGTACTGACAGTATTGACAGTACTGATAGTACTGATAGTACTGACAGTGACAGTATTGATAGAGAGTATTGTGATCCTTGTTGTGGGGGCCTCAGCAGAGCAGGGAGAGGTCACTCTTCCTACAGCCCATCGAGCAGCACAAGGACGTCAGGATACTGTTCATGTCCCTCCTCCTCAGCTCCATTTGAGGGCCCCAGACGAGCAGAGACTCCCCACTGAAGGGTCCATCTGTCAGGGGACAAAACAAGTTAAAGCTGCATGAGGAGGAAACAGTGATGAGGGATTAAATATGTACTACACACACACACAAACACACACACACACATTAGGTAGGGTACCATCACATTAAAAAAACACTGGAACTTTTTTGCAACACAACTCTGTAATGGGTTACTGAGCTAATGACCAATGTATTTAGTTAGTAATGAATCTGTATCTGGAGGAAGCTGGCACAGGCTCACTGAAGTTAAACTTACTGAAGTTAAACTCACTAAAGTTAAATTTACTGAAGTTAAACTCACTAAAGTTAAACTTACTGAAGTTAAACTCACTAAAGTTAAACTCACTAAAGTTAAACTTACTGAAGTTAAACTCACTAAAGTTAAACTCACTAAAGTTAAACTCACTAAAGTTAAACTTACTGAAGTTAAACTCACTAAAGTTAAACTTACTGAAGTTAAACTCACTAAAGTTAAACTCACTAAAGTTAAAGTTACTGAAGTTAAACTCACTAAAGTTAAACTTATTGAAGTTAAACTCTCTAAAGTTAAACTTATTGAAGTTAAACTCTCTAAAGTTAAACTTACTGAAGTTAAACTCACTAAAGTTAAACTTACTGAAGTTAAACTCACTAAAGTTAAACTTACTGAAGTTAAACTCACTAAAGTTAAACTCACTAAAGTTAAACTTACTGAAGTTAAACTCACTAAAGTTAAACTCACTAAAGTTAAACTTACTGAAGTTAAACTCACTAAAGTTAAACTCACTAAAGTCTGTGTAGTCAGTTGTCCAGGTCTGATCTATAGTAAAAGCCAAAAGTAAAAACTGTCAATTGAACAAAAAGTTGTAGGAGTGAAGAAGTTTCACGGCGCATCCAAGCCACTTCTTCAGTCTTGGATGAGCAGCGAAACATCTTCACTCCTACAACTTTTTGTTCAGTTGACAGTTTTTACTTTTGACTTTTACTAAACTCACTGAAGTTAAACTCACTAAGGTTAAACTCACTGAAAGTAAACTCACTAAAGTCAAACTTACTAAATAGGTAAATGTATGCGTAGATGTACAAATGTAAAAATGTATAAATGTATACATGTATAAATGTGTATGAATGTATAAAGTGTACAAAAGTGTAAATGTATAAATCTAAATGTCTAATAAATATATAAATGTGTAAAGTTGTAAATGTGTAAATGTATAAATGTACAGATGTGTAAATATATAAATGTATAAATATGTAAATTAATAAATGTGTAAATGTATAAATGCATAAATTTATAAATATGTAAATGAATAAATGTGTAAAGGTGTAAATGTATAAATGTATAAATGTATAAATGTGAAGGAGGCTGATGTGACCCGAGCTCTTCAAACTCTGAGCGAGATTAAAGTGGTCATTTGTCTTGTCCACTGTCACAGCTCTGTCTAATGAGTGCACCTACACACACCATAAACAAGGGGCATTCTGTACAGCAGAAAGAGGGTGGGAAAGAGGGGAGGAGAGAGGGGGAAGGAAACACAGGAGAGAGGAGGAGAGTGGGCAGGAGAGATAGGAGGAAAAAGCAATGAAAGAGAGAGAGAGAGAGAGAAAGAGAGAGAGAACGAGAGAGAGAGCGAGAGAGAGGTGAGAGAGCAGGGACAGAGAGACTTCTTCATTCATTAATCTTCATACATGGAGCAGACAGTAGATAGACTGTTGTTTTCTGTACTGTAGCTCCAGTTTCGTGTTAAACTCACTGATCTCAGGTTCCACATTCATCCACAACAGACTTGTTTCATTTCCTTTGGCACTACAAAAATTCACCTGCCAATTCTACGTCTGAGTTCTACAGAAAAAGTTAAATTTCTTTAATCTACTGATAAATAGGAAGACGTACTGGCAAGAAAAGAAATAATCAACAATAAACAAAGAATTAAATAAAGGACATGTATTTAAAATGATGTGTTTACTCAGAGTAAACTCTCCCTCACCCTCCTCTCGTCTCCAGCGTGAGCCTCCGCAGGTGTAGACCACAGCCCTGAGGAACTCTCTCCCACACAACTTCACCGCCTTGACCTCGGCCTGAGCCTGGGTCGAGCTCAGGGCCGTACACAGCAACAGGACCGCAGTCAGCAGGGCCTTGTACATCCTGGACACTTGTTCAAAGCATCCTGTTAAAGACATTATATAGTGCTCCATCAGTGTCCGTCACAGTCTCCACCTCCTCCTCCGTCAGCTCTGCCTCTGTCACGCAAACACAATCTCATTATCAAACAAGAAGTAGATGGACAGATGGCAGGGCCATCATGTCATAACAAAGCCATACACTGAATATCATAGTCTCCCATTTTCATAAAAATCATTTAAGTACAACTTATGGTGCAACAGTAGGTTTAGGTGGGTAGTACCACCCTTTAAGAGGGATGCCACGCAGCATTCCACCTGCCAGTGCCCTATCTCATCTGATCTGACCCAGACTGATGGAAAAGCAATGTGCCATGATGAGGCAGTGGTGGTTCAGCATTCTGTCAGTGTTCCCCTTGGACAACACACTTTTGTCAGTCTGCCCCAGGGCAGCTGTGATCACAACAGTAGTTACATTTACAGCTATTGATGGCCCATGTTTACAACTGCTGATGGCCCATGTGCTGCTGATCGGCCATATTTAATGCTGCTGATGGCCCATGTTTACTGCTGCTGATGGCCCATTGCCTGTTACCTGCAGTGTTGACTCTGTGGAACAGGCTCATTAAAGGTTGCTGATGGTGTGACCAATGAGCCGCTCTCTGTACTCCTCATATACATGGCCATATATGGTCATATATACATACCCATATATGGTCACTATGAAATTACTACGGTGGAGTTACAATATTTGTTCTCCCAAAACACTGTGACTCCATTGGGTCAAATAGAAGGAGTTTGTTTACTTCCTGATTCAACCGTTAAAATTAACAAACCATGAAACACAAAAGTCTGTGGAAGCTGTTTTAGCCATGACCTTTAAGGACGCCATTAGTCACGCCATGGAGTTTAAAGAGCAGAAATATATAGAGACAGATGGGGATGAGTGACAATATAAAGAGATAATGAGTCTACTCTCACCAAAAACAACTTACTGCTTAAAATATGGCTGCAATGCTAGTACTACTGCAACTAAGGTTTGGGTTCCACAGACATTTTTCCTCTGTATTGGACCCATTTTTCAACCCATCAGGGTTGTATGTAGCAGCGTTCTCAATCCCAATTCTCCGAAATGAGATGTTGTAAAGTGACTATTTATCCTTCACATTTAGAACATCATTGTATTTATGTGTACAGATGGGATTGTTGCAGGGGCACATGTGCAGATGGAAATTAAACCCAAAAGCTATAATTGATGAATATCCTGTAAACCAAATAAATACACTGAGGTGATACTGGACTATACAGATCTGTCACGATAACAACCACCATATTTTACTACAGAGAAATATTCTGGTATACAATAATATTGAAACTTATTTATTTATTTATTTCAGGGACAATGCACATTAATAAACATTTGCATGTAAATATGCCAGAATTAGCCCAAGGGCTATTTTTCACCCGTAGTCCCGGGACAGGTGTAAAATGTCAACCTGTAGGAAATAAAATACACCAGAATAAAAACAAGGTTATTATTTACACTCTAAAATCATTCTTACATACAGTCGCATACAACTCCATTCTTATAGTCATAAAACCACATTCAGCCACATACATTCATTTTCAGCCACAAACATGACATACCGTTGTCTACATACACACAGACACAAACAGACAGACAACAAAACTCAAACAGAGGCAGGATGGAGACAGGAGCATCGAGAGGTGGATGTTAGTGGTGACAAGACTGATTTTCAATTAACCATTTCTTTAACTGTAATTTAAATGAGGTGTAAGTGGGGAGACTTCTAATTGTGGTGGGGGTGGTGTTCCAGTCATGGGCAGCTTTCACAGAGAAGGTGGTTTGGCCAAAGAGACTTTTTCTGAGTGGGATGATGCAGTCCCCTCTCGATGCCCCTCTGGTTCTTTTGTGGTCAGAGGTCCTGATGTGAATAAACTGTGTGAGTGGAGGAGATGACAAGCCATGAATGATTTTAAATATGAGACAGAGATGAGCATATTTGACCAAGTTTTCCCAGATCAGTAGATTGTGTTTTTGGAGGATTGGACAGTGGTGATAAGAGTGTGGTTTCCGATCAAGAGTTTTGATGGTCCCTTTATAAAGAGAGTGGATGGGTTTTAGAGCTGTAGAAGTTGAGTGAGACCAGACAGTGAGACAGTAAGTGATATGGGAAAGTATCATGGAATGTATGAACATTTTGGCTGACTGTATGGACATTTGAGGTCGAACGTGTCGAAAATCTAAACTACTCTAAACTACTTTATGTCTCTGACCCAAAGCCGAATAATCCCAGTAAACACATTTTAAAAGAGTCTCATTAAAAGGCTTCAGACCTGATCTGACTATTGTAAAGAAACTGTACATGATAAATATTGAGACCCCAATGATCTTGTTCCAGCTTCACATACTGAACCATAAGTCATGTGTATCAAGATAGGCTTGTATATACATCACTACAGACTTATCATATATGTTTATATTGTATATTTTATATTGTATCTGTGAGTCCTCTTTGAGCCATTTCTGAACCAGGTTTATGACGTTTTGGTCCAGTTTATCAGGTGAAATCAGCAGGAGGTCGTTCATTCACTTACCTCTGCTCTGGTGTACTTTAATTCTGCACTCACATTTACGACCAACACATGCAGACTGGGCTTGGGAAACTGGATTTTGTCAGTTTTATGAAAATATAGAGCAGCCATGTCATATCCTGTTATAGTCAAGACTAAACCAAAGCAATAGTGACTAAACAAGATTGTTTTAAGTTTAAAACATGTTTTTAGAAGTTAAAAAAAAGAAAGAAAAACATGTCTTCTTATTGCGATTTATTCTCACCTAGAGAACAGAGACTCAAACAGGCTGCAGACATGTGTTAAAGCTGCTCTTTAGCTGAGCACATAGACTGTAAATTTGTTCACTTGAAGTTCATTTCTACAGCACATTTAAAACAGGTGACCAGTAAAATAAAATATAATATAATGTATCCATCCCTTTTGTTTCGCTTTATTTGGGGTCAAGTCATGGAGGCAGCAGTTTCAGCAAGGAGGCCCAGACTTCTCTCTCCACACACACTTCCTCCAGTTCTTCCAGGAGGATCCCAAGGCATTCCTCCAGCGTGTCCTGGGTCTTCCCCTGGGCCTCCTCCTGGTGGGACATGCCTGGAACACCTCTCCTGTGAGGTGTCCAGGAGGCTTCTGGAATGGATATCCGAGCCAACTCAGCTGCCCCTCTCGACATGGAGGAGCAGCAGATCTACTCCAAGTTCCTCCCATGTGACTGAGCTCCTCCAGCACCCAGACATCCTGCGGAGCAAACTCATTTCAACCACTAGTATCCATGATCTTGTCTTTTTGGTCATTAGCCATAGGTGAGGGTAGGGATGTAGATTGACCTGTAAAATGAGAGCTTTGCCTTTGGACTCAGCTCCTTCTTCACCACAACAGTCTAATACAGCGATCACATCACTGCAGATGCTGCAACAATCCAACTGTCAATCTCACGCTCCATCCTTCCTTCACTTGTGAACAAGATCCTGAGATACCTGAACTTCTCCACTTGAGGCAAGGACTCTCCACCCACCCAGAGAGTGCAAGCCACCTTTTTCCGGTCGAGAACCATGGCCTCGGATTTGGAGGAGCTGAGGAGCCATCAAGCATATGATGGAGAGTCTAGAGCTTGTCCAGTGTTCCGTGACAGGGACAAAAACCACACTGCTTCTCTTGAATCTGAGGTTTGACTATTGGTCAGATTCTCCTCTCAAGTCCCTGGAATAGACCTTACCAGGGAGGTTGAGGAGTGTGATTCCCCTGTAGTTAGAACACACTCTCCGGTCTCTCAGCTTAAACAGAGGGACCACCACCCCGGTCTGCCATTCTGCAGGTACAGTTCCCGACCACCACACGATGTTGCAGAGACCTGTCAGCTAAAACCCACAACATACAGAGATTTAAGATACTTGGGACAGATCTCATTCACCCCTGGATCCTGGAGGAGCTTTAACCACCAGGGTGGTTCAGCAAGGGTGATGAATGAATCTGCCTCCAAGTCTTCAGCCTCTGCTTCCTCCTCGGAAGACATGACGGTGAGATTGAGAGGATCCTCAAAGTATTCTTTCCACCGTCCAACAATGTCCCTACTCGAAGTCAGCACTCCATTCCCCTCCGGAGGCCATTATTTCTTTGAGGCCATGTGATAGTCCTCCCTGAACTCCTCTCAGCCCAAACTTTTTGTATCTGCGACTGCACAGGCTGCAACATGCTTGGCCTGACAGCACCTGTCAGCTGCCTCACAAGTCCCACAAGCTGACAGGGCCTGATAGGACCCCTTCTTCATCCTGCCATCATCCTTTACCTCTGGCGTCCACCACGGGGTTCAGGGATTGCCACAACCCGTCCCCAACCCTTCTCGAGGAGAAGGGTACCAGAGCCCAAGCTGTGCATGGAGGTTGAGCCCAACTATATTTACCCAGTACTTAAACTCAGGATCCTTTGCCCCCCTTTGCATAATGCCCTGGGCAACATAGCTACTAGGATCATTTGAGTACGCAAACTCCCCCACCATGATAAGGTGGCAGTTCAAGGGAGAGGTAATATGATAATGCTTGTTGCTACAAAAAGACTAACTATAGACCCAAATATAGACCCAAGTTCTGGAAAACTAATATATATATATATATATATATATATATATATATATATATATATATATATATATATATATATATATATATATATATATATATATATATATATATATATATATATATATATATATATATATATATATATATATATATATAATCCACTTTATAGAAAAGAGCTGTGTAGGGCCTATATTATCTCTTGTGGGTTTAGCTTCTATTCAGGGCCATCACTTTCAAAAGGCTCAAGCTCAAGGAGAGAGTGCCATCTGTACCATGTTATCGACTGACTGGGGGAGTAATGGCTAAAAATGGCCGACCTTAATTGTTATAAAGGGAGAAAGAGCACATTAACTCCTGCTGAATATAATGTCAACAATGAGATGAGAGCACAGAACAGACACACAAGATCTTTAAAAGGATCAATACAGACAGTGCCCATTTCTGTTTTACATCATGTTTACATTATTCTACAGGCCTACTTTAAACCCTTTACACTGATTTAAATAGTAAAAGAAACCTACAAGCCTACAAACAGAAACTGTAAACAATAGGTATTTGGAGTTTCTGTGTAGTTAGCTTCTCCCTTCAGACAGATATAAGGCAGTGTCCAGCAGTAATCAGACCAGAACTGAAGATGCAACTTGGATGAGAAGCAAAACATCTTCACCCCTTTTTTTTTTTCTTTTTGTCCAGTGACAGATACTATGGATCAGACCTGGATGACTGAGGGGTGAGGCCCATATGATAAATAATAATCTAGGCCTATTCCTGACAAACAAACAAATAAATCAATCACTCAATACATAAATAAATTACCTGAACAAGGTACCATTATTTATTTATTTATTTTTGTTTTTGTATATTTTCATTAGTTTCAACCGGAAAGTTGTTTTTTGTTTGTTTTTTTACTGTTATCTATGGAGTGTTAGCTTAGCCAAAGACAGGATCAAGGATCTATTAAAAATAAAAGGATGGATGTTTTAAGATGCATTAAACTGTTGCTAATGTTCATGCATATTATATTCAGACATAACAGCTCTTTAACTGCTGATACATTTGCCATGTCCTGAGAACTGCGAATCTGATCTGGCAACTCCTGAGTGCGGAAGGACATGCGGAAGAACGTGCGGGAGACGTCATGGCGTGCCCCGTCACTGCGTGCTCCGCCGGAACCTGCGGCGTGGTCTGTGCCATAACGTGCGAATGTTTTGGATTTACAGCTAACATATCCCACAGCTTTAGGAGCTTTCGTTTCTTTACAGTGGTAAGTTCTTAGAAACATATTTCCACGATAATAGTGCTGTTTTTCTCGCTAGTTCAGGATTTTCAGCTCCGTGTAGTAGAAAAACACAAGGAAAAACGTGAAGACAGAGGAGTATATACAGAGATATCTACTGGGATACATACAGATATATACAGAGAAAAGCACAAGGACAGACGTGCAGAGAGGAGAAGTGTGAGAGGTATATATCTCCAAAGGTCTAATCATGTGTCATATACAGTTTATAGGTTTACACATTTAGAATAATGAGATGTTATTACTTACCTGAAATGTTCCACAGTATTGCATTAAACTTTTCTCCATGAAGACAAACAGATGATGATGCCAGGCCAAGTTACTGGTCAGATCCAAGGAGAGGCAAGCCCCCTTACTATGATCCATTCTTGGCTTTGTTGTATTGTTGTCTTGAGGAGAGGGGCATTCTGGGTAATAGGAAGCAAGTTTGTTGTCTCTCTGTGCTTCATATTTAGATGGTTTAAAGGCGGACTCTATAACTTACAGGTCAGATGACCTTGGAGAACATGCTCTTATAGTAAGCAGGATCTTCTCTATACTGATCAGACCAGTAACTATGTGAAATCATCTTGTTTCCTTGGAGCTGGATACGCTTAATCATACTGTGGAACATTAAAGGCAAATTAATGAAATCTCAATAAATGAATGCCCTATGTTTTCTATGTTTTTAGAAGAAGCCAGAGAAGTCCTTATGGAGCCTGTAGTGCACCGGCTTTGGCCCAGAGCTTGGCAGCGATTCCACAGACCCCTGGCCCTCCTCCAGAGGACCCACTCCTCCTCCCCTCCTGTCTTTCCTCTGGCCTCTCCTCTGGCCTCTCCTCCTCTTTCTTGTCCTCATTCCCTGCCGTTGGTGTCGCGCCTGTACCAGCCCTCTAACCTGCGCGATGTAGGACCCGACAGCCGCCTGCAGGGGGAGCAAACCTGTAAGAGTCAGAGGCTCATGCAGCAGGCGGGACTCATCTACCCCTCCAACCCAGGCTGCTACTACTACCTCCCCGCCACTGTGCGTGCCATGGAGAAACTGGTGAGAGCATCTAAGTGACATTTCAAGGTTAAGGTTAAAATATGCTTTATAGAGTAGTACATTCATCCTCTGCATGTGACCCATCCTTCAGTGTCTGGGTTAAATCTGCATTTGACCCATCCTTCAGTGTCCAGGTTAAAAGTGCATTGCTGGATTGACATTTATTTTATTAAAACTTTTATTAAGAAAGAGGAACATAATAAAAAAATAGTAATATAAAATGCAAACTCCCCTTTACCTTCACATCCAGGTGGCTAGTGTTTACCTGTAATTTACCTGTTGTTGGTAGGACTCCACTTATCGCTCAGTAAATTATGTGTTTTTATTGTATTTTGGGCTCAATATGTATCGCATGTACTTTTGGCTGCAATAATCAGGAGAGTTTTGTTATTTTTGTTGTAATATGAAAAAATGCTGATGATGATTGAGAAAGTTGTTTCTATGGGTAATATGTCTGCAGCATTACTGTGATTCTCCTGCTTTATTTTTGTGTCTGTGGCATAAACTAGTTTAAATATTATCGTTATATTTCTCTCTAGCAAGATATCGTGATTCACAATGTGTGATCATGACAGGCCTAAGCGAGAAGGGCCCAGAGACTGCGGACACAACAGTTAATATTATAGTTAACGTTTTAGAATTTTTATATTTTGTAGTCACTGTTTGGTTGGTTAAATGGCCTCATAGGTTGAGGTGAGACTCTTTTTCCTGAAATAATAATAAACCAACTATGCAGTTATTTTTAGTAGAAAAATAGAAAGAAATGTGAAATATTATTATTATTATTATTATTATTATTCAATATTCTGAGTTTTATTTGACCTCAGGTGTGCCTGATAGATGAAGAGATGCAGGCCGTGGGTGGACAGAAGCTGGACATGCCCAGTCTCTGTTCTGCTGAGCTGTGGAGGACCAGTGGCCGCTGGGAGCTGATGGGGAAGGAGCTGTTCAGGCTGAAGGATCGGCACGGAGCCGACTTCTGTCTGAGCCCCACACACGAAGAGGCGGTCACCGCACTAGTGTCGCACCAAACCACACTGTCTCACAGACAGCTCCCCCTGCTGCTCTACCAGGTAAGATGCAGGCTGTTTGTATTTTTACTGCAAATGAACTAAAACACTGTTATTATTACACATTCATACATACATGCAAACAGTGTGCATAGAGACTGGAGGTAAAGAGAGTAAAATGTTTTGCTCAAGGACACAATGGTTTTATCCACTTTAACTCTTGTCTTTGTAGCTGAGGAGTTCATTTAAACGTAACTCCCCCAGTTTGTGAATAGCATGGCTAGCACTGCGCATCTTAGTCTCCCTTGTGGGTGTTAATAAAGCATCTGTCTGTCCGTCGATCTGTCCATCTGTCCATCTGTCTGTGTGTGTGTGTGTCTGTGTGTGTATCTGTCGTCTCTGTTTTTCCTTCTTATTAAACCATACAATTGTTTTGATTTGTTTATTTACATGATGCCAGTTACTCATAAAGCACTATTCAAAGTATTCAAATGTACATATAAAATTATTTCACCTTAATGATCATAACAGTACGACTGTTATGTTCATTAAAATGGTCAAAGGGTTACAGTGACCGTGACCTTTTATATTTTTAGAGTAAATACTTCTAATATCTTCATGTTTGTCTCTTCTGTTCCACATTAAAACATCTATGGACACATTTAGTGAGGAATCAACCAAACCCACTGTTGTGTTTTTAGATCAGCCAATTTATTATCGTATTAATTAACATTAGATCCATTCAGATTTGGATGTAATTTACACTATGGTATTGTTTCATGTAACTTTGGACTTCAGTTTGTAATAGATAATTCAGTAATAATTCACATCATGACATAAATAGGGTATTATGTGTATTATTCAAGCATTTGTGAATTACTGTATTACTGATAAAAAATATCAAAATTTTTTTCCTTCAGATCACCCGTAAATTCCGTGATGAGCCAAAGCCGAAGTTTGGTCTCCTGCGAGGCCGTGAGTTCTACATGAAGGACATGTATTCTTTTGATGTGAGCGAAGAAGCTGCGTTTCAAACATATGAGTCTGTGTGTGAAGCTTACAGACGACTGTTCAGTCGCCTGGGCCTGCGGTGTGTTAAGGTACAAGCCGACACCGGAAACATCGGAGGAACACTCTCTCATGAATTCCAGCTTCCAGCAGATATCGGGGAAGATAAGCTTTTGTTGTGTGGATCCTGCTCCTTCTCTGCTAACGTAGAGACTTTGCCATCGGACCAAACTCACTGTCCCAAATGCAAAACAGGAACGCTAGCACAATCAAAGGGGATAGAAGTGGGTCACACGTTTTATTTGGGTAAAAAGTACTCAGAAATGTTCAACGCTTCATTCAGCAACACTCAGAACAAAGCTACTGTTACAGAAATGGGCTGTTACGGTTTGGGTGTCACCCGCATTCTCGCTGCTGCAGTTGAAGTTTTATCAACCGATGACGAGATTCGCTGGCCGGACCTGCTCGCGCCCTACCAAGTGTGTATACTACCTCCTAAGAAGGGAAGCAAAGCAGATGAAGCGTCCTCAATAGCTGAAGATCTCGCACACAGTTTAGGAGGGACCCTGCCTCGTTTGAAAGGGGAGGTTGTAATGGATGACCGCACTCATATGACCATTGGGAAAAGGCTCAAAGATGCTAAAAGACTTGGCTATCCTTACGTTATTGTCGTAGGGCAGGGGGCGCTGGAGGAGCAGCCCAAGTTTGAGGTGATCTGCCAGAAACATGGGGAGACTTTGTTTCTCAGTAAAGATGGACTCTTGGATCTGCTGCGATCTGTGGAAACTGTTTAAAGGGCCCATATTACACTATTTTCTGATCTATAATGTAATTTCCTCATCACAAATAGACCTGGAGTTGTTTTTATTTTATATTCACACATGTTTAACACACAAACCCCGCGCATTTTAGGCTGAATTCTTCTCTCAAACAGAAAACACTCAGTTCCACCTTGTGATGTCATCATGTGGTAATACAGGAAGTGCTCCACTGTGTTTTTAAACTCCATACACCTTTACTAGAATAATTTGGATGATTTCAGCCCTAGCATTGCCAGTCTCTACTGGTAAATGGAGCCATTCACCTGAAAACTACCACTTCATGTCATCACAAGGTAGAATAGAGCATTTTGAGCTTTGGAGGTTTACACAGACTAATAATAAAGTGTTTTTTTTCATTCACACATGTTTGAGTAACACAACTCCAGGTCTGTTTTTGAGGAGGGAAAAGCATTAGAACATGGATTAAAGCTACGAGAGTCAGCTTGTGTGATACAGGACCTTTAAGTATGATGCTACGTATCGGTGATGTACATGTGATTTACAAAAAAATTAATTAATTAAAAAAATACAATTTTTATGCAAGTTCATATTTACTCATTCAGGTTTATCAATACTTAACACAATATTATTAAACCAACTGGGCAAAATATTAGAATAGTTTTAATGAAAATATATTTAGTTTTTAATGGCATTTTGTCTATTTACCTGGTCAAATGGAATTCCAGTCTCATTATTGGCATTTACCCAGTTTTGATCAAGATGTAAAAATCATTGTGTAGCTCAGTTGCTGGAGGAAGTGCCTGGGGAGTGGGAAGTCTATACTGGGCATATATGGCCCTGTGACCTGATAAGCTAAAGGTCATTTTTATATTAATGGCAGTAGAAATAGATGTAGTTAAATGAGAGGACAAAACAAGCGTCTTATTTTTAAGTTAAAATAACTAATGTAATGTCTGTGTAGACCCTCAGTCGTCCAGGTCTGATCCATAGCAAACGACTAAGTTAAATCCAGTTGACAGATTTAACTTCGTCGTTAACTAATGTAATACGATTTGAATTTACAGATCCCATCTTAAAGTACCTTTCTGTTCATGTTTAGCAGTAGAGTTTGTGCCCCTTCTGACATGTCTTTTATTTTATATTCAATGAAATTAGTAGAAGGGATTACTTTCTTACGTACAAAGCACTACATGGCAACATCATCCCGGAACCAATGCATCTTACCTTGTTTTCGCACGGACCTCGATGCATCGCGTACCGACAGTTCACGTGTGGTGAAAACATCAGAGCAGTTAGTTGTTTGTTTTTTGCCCCCAGATTTCACGAATATTCGAGTTTTACGATAGATTTGCATTATAAAATTTAACAAATATGGCAAACGACAGCGATGATGACGTGATGGACGCGTTTATTGACAAATTCAAGACGGAGAAGTATAAGAACGCGTTCAATGAAGAGACCTGGGAAGAGGTAACCACTATTACGATCACATGAAATGTTATTAAACATGAAAGGGAAAAACTGATTATTTTATATAAGACCTATTTCCTAGAAGGTGTGATGAACGATTTACTTCTGTAAGTTTAAAAATGTAAGCAATGATGGAAAAAACTAAATTATTGTATCTAGTGTTCTATAGAACATGTCTAACCCTGTGCTGTTGTTCTCAGCCTGGTTTAATCACTTGAGAGGAATTAAGAATAATAAATAAATAATATTTATCATCATCTGAATATTTATCGTCTACTGAATCGTGTTTCAAATATGATGAGGAAAAACTGCCTTGTTATGATCATCTGCTCTTCTTTTAGGAGATGGACAGAATTCCTATTTTTATGACTAAAGCTCCAGATGAAATTGACCCAAAGAAATACCCCGAACTGGTGGCTCTTCAGTCAATGATCCATGATGAGGACCGCACCCCAGAAGGTAACTCACTGAAATTCACCCTTTTATCTTGAGAAGCTTGAGCACTGCTGCAGGCATTGGCTTTACAATATTTATAATGTGATTTTTAACAACAAATGATAATAGTATGTGATGGTTAGTTTTACAGATTGCTGCTTTTTTATAGCTTTTTTTAGTTTATAGCTGAAGTTACATCTGTGGATCAGTAAGAATGAATGTTTTTAGCAACAAAAGTTAACCTGGCTCACAACAGATTGATATATGCAGCACTTTGACTTGAGTTTGATTGATCGAGAACGGCTCTCGCTGACAGTGGTCAGAAAACACACCTGAACGAAAACAAATCTGATCAATTTGTGAACGTACAGTTATCACGAGAATCCATCTTGCTGTGTAAGGTTAAACAAAAGAATCTGTGACTGAGTAAAATGGTTTTAAGTAGAAGTTTAATGCCATAATGTGAAACACTCAAGGCAAAGCAATAACATCTCCATGGAGACAAGTAGATGATACTCCATTAGAAAAGTTACATCATGGACCTTTAAAACCTGTTTCTTTTTCTGTATGTGTAGAAAAAGCTGAAGATCTAAAAAATGAAGGCACCTCTTACTTTAAAGCCAAGAAGTACAAACAGGCGGCCATGTCCTACACAGCGGCTCTGGTAATGAAGAGCAAAAATCAGGATCTAAATGCAGTCCTCTTCTCCAACCGGGCTGCAGCACACTTTCATCTAGGTAAAGATATTTCACATGTTTTAAAGTTACGTCCTATGTAACTGTTTTTGAAGTGATTTTATTTTTCAGGTAATATGCGTTCTGCATTAAACGATGCTACGGCTGCAAAGAAGTTGAAGCCAGATCACCTCAAAGCCCTGGTTAGAGGTGTGTTTTAAAATGATTTTCAAATTTAGGATTATTGTAAAAACAAAAAAATAGAAGAATAAAAATTGTATCTTTTTGAGGATTATTTACAGACCTTAACCCTCAGACCCCTTGTGTTAGGGTTATGAATAATCATATTCATTTGTGTTTAATTATAAGAGTTACTATTAGTATAAGAAAATGTCGTATGAGTAAGGTCAGATATTACTTTACAGAATTCTCATAATCCTAAAATACCAACAATGTTTTTATATTATGACATCTCTGCTCCCAGTTATAAATTATAAATGAGTCTTGACATGCTCATTTCATAATTTGCTGTTTAAAGCTGTTAGGGTTAAGGTTATGTTCACAGCAACAGTGTGTACGTTGTTTTATTACCTGTTGGTTTCATGGTGCTGCCTCAGCTTCTCCCAGTACAAATGTGTGAACGCTTCCTCGTATATCAGCTAAAATCAAGTAAAAATAAAAATGTATTCTTCTTTTAAACCAAATGGGCATTAGATTGAACCTTTTTATTGTGGCTGTAGGAGCCCAGTGCTGCACAGAGCTCAGAAACTTTGGAGAAGCCTTAAAATGGTGTGACGAGGGATTGAAACTTTACCCCACAGACAGAAAACTACAGGAGCTCAGAGCCACAGCAGACAAAAATAAGGTATTATTATTATTATTATTATTATTATTTAGAAAGTGTGTTGATTTTATATAAAATCCAATTGGAGCTCTTGTGTCGTGTTCTAGAGAGTGTCTGACAGAGATGCAAGAAAAGCCAAAGCCAAACAAAAGAAGCTACTCGGGGAGAAGGAAGCTCTGCTCAAGGCTGTTCAGGTCAGACATGATGATAAAAAATATGATGGAACATTATGTGCTGCATTCACATTGAGGGAATTTTAATATAACATGAGAAACCAAAAACAGGGCAGTTCTTTTATTTATACAAAGTTGTTCTGTGGTTACTTCAGAGATAATAACAGCTCCATAACAGGATCAGTTTTGTTTTACGTTTAAGGAAATAAATGCTGTTTTCAGTCTCTGCTCTGGTATCTGCCGATAACAGATATTTGCAGATATTTAAACTGAAACTGCTGGATCGGTGCGTCCCTAATTATCACCATTATTCAATGCAAACTGAACTTTGGGTTGCCAGACACTACAAAATACTACACTAAGTTTGCAAGGGGGTTCTAATGCTGTTTTGCCAGAGGTGTAGTTAGTTAACCAGGATATTCTACAGAGATTTAAATCCTGGTCCCTGATTTTAAAAGAGTGGGAGTAATGTGACGGTGCCTTACACTGTAACTTTTGCTCTTGTTGAAATTTTAGTACAGTATTAGTGTTTACAGTTTTTACAGTATTTAGATATAGATTATACATCTAATCAGGTAGTGTGGCAGTTGATTATGTGCTGCTTAAGAGTTCTATAGTATCTTTGCTTTTCTTAGTACTGCACTTTTCTGGACTGAGACCACGGGCAGCACTGATGCCTTCACCTTCCAGGCCTTCTCCAGCTCTTCTTTCACCCCCTCTACTTTCTCATGTTCCTTTTTCCTGATGTTCCCATCAGGTGGTTCTGCAATGTCCACCACAACAGCTTTGCTCTGTTGTTTATCCAACGCCACAATGTCCGGTTGGTCCAGCACCATTTTGTCAGTCTGTATCTGAAGTCCCACAGGATCTTGGCTCGATCATTCTCCCACCTTGGTGTCTCCGGTCCGTACTCTGCACAGATGTTTCTGTACACTATGGCTCCACTTGGTTATGCCGCTCCATGTATGCATTTCCTGCAGCATCTTATACCTTAGCATGTGCTGGACTGTCTCAGGGGCTTCTGCACAGCCTACACCTTGGGTCTTGTCTGGTGTGGTAGATCTGGGCCTCTATTGCTCTAGTGCTCTTCCTCTGCGCTCCACTGTCTGAGACATTCGCTGAGCACGTTATCTGTTGGGGCCTTGTCCTTGATGTACTTATGGATCTTGGATGTTTCATCCTGGACTGTGACTCTCACACTCACTAGTCCTCGGCCTCCTTCCTTACGGCTCGCCTCAGGGTGTTGGATTTGGGATTGAACCTGCCCTGTATGGTCAGGGGCCTTCGGGTCTTAACATCTGTGGTCATATCTTCTCCTTTTTCCAGCTTATGATTCCTGCTGGGTATCTGATTACTGGCAGGTTGTAGCTGTTCATTGCCCGGGTCTTGTTCTTGCCATTGAGCCTCCTCCTTAGGACTTGGCGTCGGGGTTGCCTTGTGTTCATTCAGGATCTTATCTTTCAGGACAGTTGCTGCATCGCTCGGCGTGAAACTTACTTGGAGTTGGTGTTAACTCCCCTCTGACCTGGCGTCCTGGCTCCCCGTTGCCGCAGAATTTATGCTATGACTCTTGCCGTTTGCTGATGTTGGAACACTGAACTACTAGTTGCTTAGCTATAAGCTTGGACTGTGGGTTTCGAAGTAACTGTTTTTCCCACATCTTGTTCATATGACCCCTATGACTCGAGTCATGTGACCCTTATGACTTGGGTTTATATATATATATATATATATATATATATATATATATATATATATATATATATATATATATATATATATAAAAAACAACCAACAACACAGTGTGTGTTGTTGGTTGTTTTTTATGTGGTGGTGTTTTTTTGTATATTTACGTCTTGATGTTCCACACACAGGACAGAGGTATTAAGTTCCTTCCCTCGGTGCGACCTCGGTGCAGCTCTGACAGTGACGATGATGAAGATGGTGAGCCTTCCACTCGTGGTCTCTCACAGCTCAGTCTGGACGGTCTAAATTCAGGAGAGGTCACCGGAGCTCAGGTCTATCTCAACCAGGAGGATGGCGCCCTCTACTGGCCAGTGCTCTTCCTGTATCCTGAACACCAGCAGAGTGACTTTATCTCTACCTTCTGTGAAAACCACTGGTAAACATCAGCTTAACACACTGCATCATCATCATCATGGCACTTTCCGGTTAGAAGTGTTCTCCGGTTAAAGCCGTTCCCTCCGTTACAAGCTGTTCTTCAGTTAAAGGTATTCCTTAGTTATAGGCATTCCCCGGTTAAAGGGGCGGTTTCGTTGGTGAAAGCCATTCCCTCCTTTAAAAGCCATTCTCTTGTTAAAGCCATTCTCTTGTTAAAGCCGTTCTCTGGTTAAAGCTGTTCTCTGGTTAAAGCCATTCCCTTTGTTGAAAGTTTTCCTCGGTTAAAGGCGTTCCCCTGTTAAAGGCATTCCTGGTTATTGGCATTCTCTCTTGTATTCTTGGGTAGCTGAAACTTTATTTCCGACAAAATGGTTGTGTAAATAATTATAGTAATTGTATAAAAACAAAGTCCATGAATTTATTTTGAATTTAGTATGTTTAAAATGTGAATTTTCTCAGCTTCTTAGATCACCTGACCGTCATGTTTGGTGAAGAACTTCCTCCTTGGGACACGGACCATAAGTACTGCCCTTCAGACCTGCAGGTTTGAACCTCTGCATTTTGACCTTTTAAATTACATTTCTATTTATAATAATCATGTATTTTCTTTTTAGTTATTTTTTGAAGATGAACAAAAAGAGACACTTTACCAGGTCGACTCGCAGACTTCACTTCTACGGGCTCTACAGCATCAGCGGTAAGCTCACAGCTGTTTGCGATTCATTTAAGTCTCTGCACCTAATTTTTATCGTCTTAAAAACAGAGCTAGTTCATTTTAAAGGATTTGCATTGATCCACAGTTCAGAGCATCATAATTATTCACCACGATGAGTTTATAAGCACTGACAATTTTCAGAGGCCAGAGTGGAGTTTTGCTGCTACGGTAACACTAACAATAACAGCATGCTAACGGAATTTCCTGGTTTGCAGTCAATAAAGCACTTCCTGTTTAGATGCAGACAGCTCGCAGTGGACTTATTTAAGCTGCTTTTACAGTTTATCTGAACTGGGGGTGAAATCACTTCAGCCTCTTCAACATTTATGTTTTAAACTGTCGTCACGAGCTCTTCACTCACGGTGCTGCCGACACCATCACTGTACATAGAAGGAAGGGCAGATGTAAGGAAAATAAACAACATAAACAACGACACCATCGCCACACACAGAAGGAGAGGTAGATGTAAGAAAAATAAACAATGACACATTACCACACACAGGAGGAGGTGGGGCAGATGTAAGGAAAATAAACATAAACTGGAAATGCCACATTCTTTGGTTCTGTATTAGTCTCATGCTCCAGGAAGTGTTCTGTGTGCTAATACCAGCGTTTCCTTCATTCTTCATTCATTCTGCTAAATATTTTTCTGTTTTTTAGGTATTTTGTTAAAGCGGGAACGCCAAGTTTCATCGTGTTGGTCAAAGGCTCACCGTTCTGCAAACAGTATTTATCTGACAAGAAAGTTCACAGTCTCAAATAAAAATGGATTTAAACTTGTTCAACAATAAGATGTAAGATTGTTGTTATTATTATTATTAAGAAATAATATTAATATTATTAATAATAGTTAAACCTTTCATGGTTATTAGGTTTAAAGCTGCACTATGTAACTTTTATACGTCACTTTTCGAGTGGGGGGTTTTCCACCTGACTGTCTCAATAGAAATGATATGGCTTAGCCTAGAATCTTCCACATTATAGGATTATTAAACTTGCCTATATCTATGGAGGCGAATGATGCAGGTCAGATCTGTGGAGAGGGGACCACACTCACCACACTTTGTGTTTTTGGACAATAAAAACACCTGTTATTTAATAAATGCAAGATGGATAAAGCCATAATGTGGAACATTCCAGGCAAGGTAAAAAAAAAAAGGGGGGACAAGCAGGTACCAAAACCTCCCTCAGAAAAGTGATAGTTCTTTTAAATCACATTTCAAATGCATCTGAACATTGTAACTAAACATTTATAAAGTAATAATTTGACACTTATTCTAAACTCCAATGTCCAGCAGCTGAAATAAATAATCATAAAGGTATAAAAAATGCATAATAAATATAATATTTAATAAATATAATATACAAATACTTTAACTTGTTTTGTATTAATTGTTTTGTTATCATTTTAAATAAAACCAAACTTTTAACATATACAGATATGAACATATTTCCTGATTATACATTATTGTCATACCGTCCCAGTCTGTGGTTCAGATGAGGTAAACTGAAAACGCCTTTTGGAGCTGCTTCCTCATTGGCAGATAAAAGTCTGGGTTTGACATTTTTTTTGTGGAGACAAGCAGGTACCAAAACCATCACTTTTCAAATGATATTTGCACCTGAACATCAATGTAACTAAACCAAAGTTTATAAAGTAATAATATGGCACTTATTCTAAACTCCAACATCCAGCAGCTCAAATAAATATTATTTCATAAATGTAATATGTTATTCATATATATATATATATATATATATATATATATATATATATATATATATATATACATACACATACACATATATACACATATATACACATATATATATATATATAAAATCGTCACCCTCTGCGGGGGGTTTCATCCCGTTTCTGTGCTTGGGTCCTCCACCAGAGGCCTGGGAACTTGAGAGTTCAACAGTGTCTTTGCTGTTCCTAGTATTGCACTTTTCTTGACTGATATCAAAAGACAAAATTTATATCTGTCACTGGACAAATCGTGGTAGGAGTGAAGACGTTTCACTGCTCATCCAAGCCACTTCTTCAGTTCTGATCAGATTGTTGGTGGACAATATATCCTTATATATATATATATATGTATATGCCTTATATCTATCTGAAGGGAGGGGCTAACTACTGTATACTGAAACTGTAAACGGCCATTGTCTCCAGTTTCAGCCTTAATGACCCTATTCCCCCTGGCCCCCTATTGTTCTCTTTTTTGTTTGTTTTGGGGATGGAATAGATCTGTGAAAGATTATGTTTCAGGCCCCCATTCCTGTTTAAGGAAGAATTCTTTCCTAACAAAAATAGCTTCTTTAATGCCCCTCTCAAACCACTTCTTGTGTCTGGCTAAGATCTGAACTTCTTAGCTTGGATGAGCAGTGAAATGTCTTTACTTCTACAACAATTTGTCCAATTGACAGATTTAAATTTCATCTTTTGTTATGGAGCAGACCTGAATGACTAAGGGATTACACAAACATTTTCTGGACTGAGATATCTGGTGTTTTTTGTGCCCTGAGTGCTCCAATGACCACAGACACCACTGATGCTTCCACCTTCCAGGCCTTCTCCAGTTCTTCTTTGAGCCCCGGGTATTTCTCTAGTTTCTCATGTTCCTTTTTCCTGATGTTCCATCACTTGATTCTGCAATGTCCACCACAACGGCTTTGCTCTTGTTTATCCACCACCACAATGGTTGGTCCACCACCATTCTGTCAGTCTGTATCTGGAAGTCCCATAGGAGCTTGGCTCGATCATTCTCCACTACCTTTGGAGGTGTTTCCCACCTTGACCTTGGAGTCTACAGTCAATACTCTGCACAGATGTTTCTGTACACTATGCCCACCACTTGGTTATGCCGATCCATGTATACTTTCCCTGCAGCATCTTACACTCTGCAGTTATGTGCTGGATTCTCTCAGGGGCCTCTTTGCACAGCCTACACTTTGGGTCTCGTCTTGTGTGATAGATTTGTACCTCTATCGCTCTAGTGCTCACCACCTGCTCCTGTGCAGCCAGGACGAGTGCCTCTGTGCTGTTCTTCAGTCCAGCTTTCTCAAGACATTGGTAGAATTTCTTGATATCAGCCACTTCAGTTATGTTCCGGTGGTACATCCCGTGCAGGAGCTTGTCCTCCCGTGATGGTTCCTCCAGCACCTCTTCCTCTGCGCTCCACTGTCTGAGAGATTCGCTGAGCACGTCATCTGTTGAGGCCTTGTCCTTGATGTACTTATGGATCTTGGATGTTTCATCCTGGACAGTGTCACATGCACTAATTCTCAGCCTCCTTGAATCGGTATTCATAGCCAGTGTTGTTGATGATTTGGCTGAGGGGGTTAAGACCTATGCAGAACAGCAGTGGGGAGTGTGTCTCCTTGGTATATGCCACATTTGATGGTCACCTGTGCAAGTGGCTTGCTAAGGGTGGTTTTCCACAACCTCATCGAGTTTGCAATGAAAGCTCTTGCAGTCCTGTTGATGTTGTACAGCTCCAGGCATTCAGTGATCCGTGTGTGGCAATGAGTCGTAGGCTTTCTTGTAATCAATTCAGGCAGTGCACAGGTTAGTCTTACGATTTCAGCAGTCTCAGGCAACTGTTCAGTCTACCAGGAGCTGGTGTTTGGCCCCCCTGGTGTCTTTGCCGATGCCCTTCTGTGTCATGCTCATGTATTGATCCATGTGCCCACTTATCTTAGCCGCGATGATGCCTGACATGAGCGTCCATGTTGTGGAGAGACAGGTTATTGGCTGATAGTTGGATGGGACTGTACCCTTTGAGGGATCCTTCTGGATCAGGATCGTATGCCCTTCAGTTAGCCATTCAGGGTGAGTTCCATACCTTAGCAGCTGGTTCATTTGTGCTAAAAGATGCTCACGGAGAGCAGTGAGCTTCTTTAGCCAGTAGGCGTGGATCATATCAGGGCCTGGTGCAGTCCAGTTTTTCTTACCTGAGACTCTTTCCTGGATGTCTGCCACTGTGATAGTGACTGGATTCTGTTCAGGGAGGTTCCTGTGGTCTTCTCGTAGAGCCACCAGCCACTGTTCATCGCTGTTATGTGATGCCTCCTTCTCTCATATGCCTTTCCAGTACTGTTTAGTTTCCAGCCTTGGTGGGTCTGCTCTGGTGTTATTACCCTACCATTGAGAGTACACTTTTGCTGGTTGTGTTGCAAGCACACAGTTTATTTGTTTGGCTTTACTATCTCACGTGTACCTCTTTAGGCGACTGGCCAAGGCTTGGAGCCTTTGTTTGGCAGTTTCCAGTGCTTCAGGTATGGGCATATAGCTGTACCTCTTGGCTACTTGTTTTTTCGTTGCACCTCTCTGGGCCTCTGACAGTTGGCTCACTTCTCTCCATGCTGCCTTGATTTTAGCCTTTAACCGTCGTTTCCATGGAGGGTATTGTTTCTTATGGCTCACATGGTTGCTCTTATAGCCAAGCATCTCTAGGATCACTGCTACTTTAGTGTATATCAGCTCATTGGTTTCTATGATGGTTGAGGTAGGGATCGCTCTGTGCTGCATTCACATCTTCTAGGAGACTATCAGATGGTACTTCACTTAGCCTGTGTAACTGGCATTGGTTCTTAACAGCCTTGTGTTGTGTTGCTTTGTTCCCAAAGAGCGGGAAGGTAGTCCACACAGAGGGCGTCTCACTCCCAGAAGGAACATTAGCAGACACTGAGGACAGTTACAAATACCATGGTATCCCACAAGCAAATGGCAACCTTGAAGAGGAAACAAGGAAAGCAGCCACAGCCAAATACCTCCGACGAATAAGCCAAGTCCGCTCAATGGTAAGAGTAAGTCAGCTCAATGGTAAGAACAAGATCTGGGCAATAAACCTAATACCCAGCGGGAATCATAAGATGACCAAAGGAGGAGATACAGACCACAGACATTAAGACACGAAAGCTCATGACCATGGTTGGGTTTCACACAGGAGCAGGCTTTGAGCACTAGAGCAATAGAGGCCCAGATCTACCACACCAGACAAGACCCAGGGTGTAGGCTGTGCAGAGGCCCCTGAGATAATCCAGCACATCCAGCACAAACATCTCAGTCCAGAAAAAAGTGCAGTACAGGAACCCTCAAGCTCTCAGGCCCCAGGTATAGGACCCGAGCATGGAAAAGGGATGAAACCACCCGCATCTGAACATGGATGAGGGGGTGTATATGTGTGTGTGTGTATGTATGTATGTATGTATGTATGTATGTATATATATATATATATATATATATATATATATATATATATAAACACTACACCTTCTTTCTATGAGGATATAGCACCATAGCGCCCTGGTGTTCACAGAACTCTGCATAGATATGGTTTGATTGATTTAAAAATAGGAACTATATAGTCCTTTGATTTCATTTTAAAATGTTAACAGAAGAGGTCTTGTATTCTTTATTTTCAGATTGCGGTGTCCATTTACAGAGTTCAGTTCATTCATAGATTTACGTTTTAACACATATGACATAATTTAACCTTCTCTTACCTTCTCTTATACATTAACAAGTGAACATCAATCTGTAGTGAGTTTTGTGAATGTCTAATCATATTCACAGAACCTAAAACACAGTAATCTTCACACCCTTGTACAGTCTGATGTCCTGATTTCAGATGGAGGGGTCTCTGTGACTCTATCTGACATTCTGGTTGACCATCATCATTGGCACCGGCTGCGCGTGGACCACATTCGTCACATTCACTGTTATGGGACCTTTGTCCTGAGCTCGTAACTCTCGATGAAGCTGACACCAGGAGCACCACACACAGAAGCATGAGGTGCAGATGTCTCTACATATGGTGCCCTGGAAGACGAGACCAGGGCTTAAAACATGAGCTATTCAATTTAATGTGCATTTTAATTTAAGAATATGTTTTGGTGCAATGCAGAAATCATAAAGCAAGTATCTAAGAACATACAAAAACACTAAACCCTTTATATATCTGAAATTATTCCATCTGGAAATCAGCATAAGTCATTTTGTCATAAGGCATTTTTTTATTTTTTTTAATCTAAAAAATACAAAGAAATAACTTTATTGATTCGTTGTCTGGCCTTCTCACTAGCCCCCTAGTAGTAACTTTTAATCAAACAAATCTCTCTTTTTAAAAGCTTGAATCAGTTTGAAAATGTCTTTCTCTCACCTTTATTTTGTATCTGTGTCGTACGGCGACCCTGAGCCCAAACAGGGCAGGGGGCACACACAACGGGATCCCACATGACGCCACGATGGCCGGGCTGAAGATGTCACACAGCGGGAGGCAGCGGTTCTCCTGAAATCTGCCTGAGACGGTGCAGGCGAGACACGGGCAACACCAGAACCCATAACAGCCTGGAACCACCGAGAGAACAGAACCAAGTGAGTGGAGCAATAAAGAAAACAAAAATACAACATTATAACCCTGGTCCTTGTTTAATCCTAGTCTAGTCCTTGGTTTAGTCCAGGTCTTGGTCTCGTCCAGGTCTTGTCCAGGTCCTCATACTCACATGTTTTTGAGTCCTCAAAGCAGTCGCAGAGTCCACTGCTCCACTCCACTTCATTAGCCTTTGAATACCTCGCCATGGTTACGATTTAAAGACCTGTCCTGTAGTTTACCTGTACAAATATTAACGTTTAATTAACCTGTCTGTCTGTCTCTATCTCTCTCTATCTCTATCTATCTATAAAATTTGACTGAATGAAAAATAAAATAGTAATAAAAATGTAGAAAAGACAGACACCGTAAGTCTTTAAATGTGGAAAGGCTCATCCTGTCCCTGTCCCTGCCCTTGTCCCTGTCACTGACAATAGTTTCATGGGTTTGTCTCTGTAAAGAGCTTTGCGTAATTATCATAATTATTATTTAGGTTGAACATAAAAACCATGACATAAGTTTTCTGTCAACAAAAAGAATTTCAGCAAATAATTAAAAATATTTAAACAAATTCTCTGTCTGCTTTGATAATTATGGCTATTTATTCATACATTTAAAATGTTCTGAAATGCTAAGATAGATGGTTGTACCTGTGTAACTAGAGCTGTGGGCTGGTCCCGTGAGCTGGTCCCGTGAGCTGGCCTGTGGACTGGCCTGTGGACTGGCCTGTGGACTGGCCTGTGGACTGGCCTGTGGACTGGCCTGTGGACTCTCCTGTGGACTCTCCTGTGGATGACTAAAGCGTCGCACTGACTCCAGGAGCTTTTAAACTCCAGATTCCAGTTGAACCTGATTGTTTGGGGCGTCGAAAATAAAAGTCAGATGAATTGGAATACTTCCTGGTGGTGATACACAGATGTAGTTGGGCATTAGGGGGCGCTATAGGTGTAAGTTACAAATCAGATCTGAGGTAAAGTGTGTTCCTTTTTTAGCACAAAAAAATGCAAGTTGAATTAGTGTAATGCTGTGCTGTGGAAAATTCAAGGCAAACAATAACATCTCCATGGAGACAAGGCAGTGGGGAACCATCCATCCATTTTCTCATAATTTTTTATCTGATGCCAGGTCATGGAGGCAGCAGTCTGAGCAGTAAGGTTCAGACTTCCCTCTCCCCAGACACTTCCCCCAGCTCCTCAGGGGTATCCTGAGGTGTTCCCAGGCCAGACAAGAGACATAGTCCCTGCAGCATAGTGTCCCTTTATTAAAAATGAATGAACTGCAGATAATTGTTGTTGTGTCATGATCAGAATTGTTTGTGTTTCAGCTTCAGGGAGTTTCCTGATGAGCTTAAATGTGATGATGTACGGACTTAGAACGTGACTCTGCCTCTAAGCCAGACAGAGCTGTTCTTCAACTTTAATAATGGACATAACCTAATGTTAAATGCTATTCAAAGAAAAGGTCCAACTTTGTTCTATTGGTGCATTTCAGACTCTAGAATTTGATGATGTCATACTCTCAGATGGGGTCAAGGGTCAGTTTCCTAGTGATTGTATTGTACTTTATCATGAAATATCCACAACAGCAACAACAACGCACATCTGCATTTGAACTGTTCTTTTTATCTGCCCCCGTCTGTGTTAAATATTATTAATCTATTAAAATCTTACTTTTGCTGATACTTTGGTACAGAATGGCTGGTATGTTTCTGTGAATCAGCCCCAGGCCAGGTGTGATCCCAGATGCTGTCCATGACTGAGAAGGACTTTATAGTTTTACACGTATTTACAGACCAGCCATCTAACACTAACTAACTATTAATGTGGATATTTTAATTTAGAATCTAATGAGCTCAAACCAATTAAATATTTTGGAGGGACAATGTGACTGCATAATTATAACGCTCAAAAGTGGAACAAATCTGTGATGTTGGGGCCACCTTCTGGCTGTAAAAAGCAGTGCATTGTATTACAGAGGCATTATGCATCTAATGAGGTTAAGATTCAACATTAAGAGCAGTTACAGAAGCTTTACTATCTCTAGATCTAATTAAATATATTCAAATACATAAGTAATGTAAAATAAATGACAGTAATCTGCAGTATTTATTTATTATACAAACATTTAAACTCTTACACTTCTTAGTTCTTGAAATGTTTTGAACAAATTCAACACTGTAGTTAGGAAGTTCTCAGTCACCAAGTCAAATTTACTTCAAAATACTGAACGGTTCTGGATTTTGAATAGAAAGTCAATGGATGCATTTTTATAAGTAACAGAACAGAACATTTTATACCTCAGCCCTTAAAAATCAGTGAAGTTTGCAATGAACAATGTAAAAAAAATAAAAAAGCTCAATGTCTCTTTAAATAGAAAAATAATTTGAATGGTTAGAACAGGGAATATAAGATTTTTTAAAGTGACAGCAGTTTAGCAGCGTGGGTTAGCATAAGGCTAGTTTAATACTTGAGCTGGGCGTTGTCCATGGCCAGTTTCTGTTGCCATATTCACAGTGGTAGGGGTCACGATGGAAGGGGGCTGCACGCTCACCACGTTTTGGACGGTGATCACATTCATTCGGCGTTTTAGCTCACGATGCATCTGACACCAAGAGCACCAAGAGCAGCAGCAGGCCACCATCATATCATCCAACACAGAGCCCTGAGACGAAAGAAGCACTCAACAAAAATATAATAAAATTATATATATATATATAAAAAGACATCCTCCAGCTCCTCCGGTGGGACTCCAAGGTATTCCCAGGCCAGCCAGGATCATTGGGATGCTCAAACCCTCCACCACATTAAGGTGGTGGATCAAGGAAGGGTATATGAGTAATATACAGCTTATATACGGGTTATATATGACTTACATACGGATAAGGTTAATGTTGGGTCACTTAGTAAAGTGTTCTGTGGCTTAAATGTTGTAGGAGAACTACAGTCCTAGAATCAGTCTCGTTTATGTTCTTTTTTATTCGGGACCTACATGTATTCATTTGGAATATGCTCCTTTACTTCCTCATCAAAAATCAGAGTAATAGTATTAATAATAATAATAATAATAATAATAATAATAATAATAATAATAATAATAATGATAACTTTTTCAGAACATACCTTTGCATCAGTTCTTACCTTGATTTTATACTTGTTCCTCATGGTCAGGCGCAAGGCGAGGCCAGCAGGGGGCACTAGCAGAGGCACCAGGCAGGAGGTTGAGGCGAGACAGCATGGGAGGTCACACAGGGGCAGGCAGTACGGCTGCTGAAGTCTCCCAGAGACTGTGCAGGAGAGGCATGGGCAGCACCAGAACCCATAACAACCTGAAGAACATTTACAAGACAAAGTATGAAACATCACTACATCTATATGATTATTCTACATAAAAACAGTTAACTCTGTAGTTTAGATCTGTACAAACATGATCTGAAATGTTCCTATGTGTCAGATGCCCTCCCTTTGTGTCCATAAGGTCTTATTCTGCATAAAAACTGCTAACCCTGTAGTTTAGAGCTGTGAAAACATGATCTGAAATACATGTGGTTCTTTTGTTTGTCAGTTCATAGTTCATTTTGTCAGTTCTCGTGGGCGCTATGCTGACAGTGGAACAGGGGAGGGTAGTATGGGGGGTTCCTGAAAATGGGAATTTTCAGAAGCAGAGAATAAAAACTACTCAAACTTACAGAAACTGCTTTAAATATGACTTAGAATGGGAAAATGAGAAGGAAACACAATCATAACATGGTTAAAGTCAGTACAGTCAGGAGAGTCAGGAGAGTATCTCAGAACCTAGAACCTATTCAGTCTAATCTATTGTTTGTGTGTCTTACAAGTGGCTGCATCCTCAAAGCAGTCCATGAGTGCAGTGCTCCACAGCCCCTCCTCTGTGATGCACTGAGGATGAACGTCACCCGAGGACAGAGGGGGGATGGTGGACATGTCCAGCAGAGGTGTGTAAGTCCTGGGAAAAAGAAGTCCAAAACACAATGCATTTGTGGAGATATATTAATTATATGAGGTATAATGACAGGTGGATAAAGTAGATGGCAAAGAGTTCTTTCTCCCTCCAAAATATAACATTTAGTTAGAGTAACCCAAATATGTAAGCTTTCATATGAACCCAGCTTAGGCCCCACAGAAAAGATCTCAAAGTTTGATAAGGAGAGCTTGAATCTTACTTGGCGAAATATAAATTAAATTGTATATATATATTTCATTTTATATTTTGCTTAAACCACGTGGATACAAAGACCACGTCAGAATCGGGACTAAACTGGAACGAATTTCGGAACTAATCCTGGACTAAGCTAGAACTAACCCAGGACTAAAACAGGACCAAATCTTGTCAACCATTGGGATTAAACTGAGCGCAAACCAGGACCAGACTGGGTCAAGTGTGAACGGGCCTAAAGTGTGAGTATCATAAACTACTACTATTACTACTACTACTAAATACATAAATGACGTACCGTGGAGCCAGCGCCATCTCTGCAGAAACGTGCAGTGTGCGTCTCTGTGCGTGTCTCTGTGCGTGTCCTTGTGTCCTCTGTGCTTATCCTCTGTGGGTGTGTGCCTCTCAAAAACAAGAGCGTAATGTTTTTGGAGGAAAACGAAACTTTGGATCAGGAATTATGTGAAGTTTGACTAATATGCCACTAGGGGGCAGTGGGCTCAACAAAGTCTACAAAGGAACTTCCACAAGAAGAATGCAAGTATTTTATTTATATTTTAATTAGAAATAATTATTTTAATTAGAATTAATTAAAAATAATTCACAAATCTCCCAGCGCATGCGCTGTACCCTTGAACCTGGTCCCTATAGATAAGAGCGTGCGTATACAGGCTGTATATATAAATATATATTATATATAGTTACATAGGCCAGATATATAAATATATAATATTAGCTTCTTTATAGAGTCTATGTCCCATGTGACCACGTGTCTGGCTCGTTCCTAGTCACAGTAATAACTGAAATGACTTGAACCTTCCTTTTCTCTCTTATTATGCCTTTTATTTGACTTGTTTTTAAAACTGTGCTATGCAACTTTTTTGGTTAAAGACCCACTACCTGCTTGTCACTATAGAGATGTGCTTTGCCTGGAATGTTCTTATATAAGGCATTAATATTATTCATCTAATATCTATTCCATTACAGGTGTTTGTAGCTCAAAACACTTGAAAAACATGCATTCTGACAGTGAGCGGGGGTCACCTCTACACAGATCTGATCAGTCACGTTTTTGGCTAGTTTCCATGATTATCTTACTTTATTAATCCCACACCGTGTAACATTCTAGGCAAAGCAATAACATCTCCATGGAGAAGGGCTGGTGGCTCCTGTCGTTGTGCACCACCTCCGACTTTTTTCATGGCACATAATATAGTTTGAAATAGTGCTGTCGTGAGACTTGATTCTAATACTCAGCACTCGATACCGATTCTAATATCAGAATGAAGATAAAAACGCTCCTTTTTTAAAAACTGAATGAAATTTTCACACACAATAATGTGTTCATCTCAGCATGAGGACTTATATTTGTCCTAATAAAGCTCAAAATCAAACAGACTGTACAGAAAAGAGTGTACAAAAATACAGAGGATAAAGTAACAAAATGAAAAAACAAAACTACATGGGGCCATGGGCACAGCCTGGTCATTATATGGGCCCCATGGGCATTGGGCCCATGGGGCCCATACCCATGGGCACGGCCTGGTGCATGACAGGAGCCGGCTGCATGTTGACCACATTTTGGATGTTTATCACATTCGGTTTCATATTCCTCAGTTTGAGCTCACGATGCATCTGACACCACGAGCATGGAGCACAGCACCAAGAAACACAGATGTCGTTCAGCAGAGAGCCCTGAGAGGAAACGAGAGGGAGGGTGAGGTTATTTTTTAGCCCTGGGAGGAAACGAGAGGGTGAGGTTTCTTTAGAAATTCACCAGAAAGATCAAAATGAAACACAAAAACACTTGAATCTCGTGGAGTATCTGTCAAGTATGAAAGCAAATCTCATCCATAAGATGAACGATTTCAACTTATCAGTTTTACTCAAAGCAAGTCCAAATATTCAGAATTTCAAATGACTGCTCTGGGCGAGGGTCCACCACCTGCTTGTCTCCATGGAGATGCTTTGCTTGGAATGTTTCACAGTATGGCATTAAACATATCTATGTCCATGTGTGGCTCTGAAATGAGTTGTACATATGTATCAATGTGGAACGGCTCTCAGTGAAAGCAACTGGGAAAAGGCATGTCACTGGTAATGATGGTATTGAAAGTATTTGTTTAGAGATACAGTCTGTAGTATATGTCAGGTGGAACATACGAGGCAGAGCTGTAACAACGCCCTGGAGACAAGCAGATAGTGCACCCCATAACAGAACTGATACATATTGCACCTTTAAGTAGATTTTGAGTCTATGTAGTGCTAAAATACATTTTTTAAATCCTTACATTTTAAATTTTTATATTGTTTTAGTAATACCTTAATTTTGTATCTGTTTCTCAGCGCCACCCGCAGGCCAAATGCAGCCGGTGGAATGCATATGGGGACCCCCACGCAGCAGGAGGCGAGGATGGCGGGGTTACAGTAGTCACAGAGGGGGAGGCAGTAGCACTCCTTCATGCGCCCCGAAACGGTACAAGACAAACAAGGCCCGCACCAGAACCCATAACAGCCTGAAAACACAGCAAACAGAACCATAAGAATCTAAGAACACAGTACCAGAACCATAAGAACCTGAGAACACAGCAAACAGAACCAAAATAACCTAAAAAGACAGCACCAGAACCATAAAAACCTGAGAACACAGCAAACAGAACCATAAGAGCCTGAGAACACAGCAAACTGAATCAAAATAATCTAAGACCACAGCACCAGAACTGTAAGAACCTGAGAAGACAGCAAACAGAACCATAAGAACCTGAGAACACAGCAAACAAAAACCATAAGAACCTAAGAACACAGCAAACAGAACCATAAGAACCTGAGAACACAGCAAACAAAACCATAAGAACCTAAAAACACAGCACCAGAACCATAAGAACTTAAGAACACAGCAAACAGAACTATAAGAACCTGAGAACACAGCAAACAAAACCATAAGAACCTAAGAACACAGCACCAGAACTATAAGAACCTAAGAACACAGCAAACAGAACCATAAGAACCTAAAAACACAGCGCCAGAACCATAAAAACTTGAGAATACAGCAAACAGAACCATAAGAATCTAAAAACACAACACCAGAACCATAAGAACCTAAGAACACAGCAAACAGAACCATAAGAACCTAAAAACACAGCGCCAGAACCATAAAAACTTGAGAATACAGCAAACAGAACCATAAGAATCTAAAAACACAACACCAGAACCATAAGAACCTAAGAACACAGCAAACAGAACCATAAGAACCTGAGAACACAGCAAACAAAACCATAAGAACCTAAGAACACAGCACCAGAACCATAAGAACCTAAGAACACAGCAAACAGAACCATAAGAACCTAAAAACACAGCGCCAGAACCATAAAAACTTGAGAATACAGCAAACAGAACCATAAGAATCTAAAAACACAACACCAGAACCATAAGAACCTGAGAACACAGCAAAAAGAACCAAAAGAACCTAAGAACATAGCACCAGAACCATAAGAACCTAAGAACATAGCACCAGAACCATAAGAACCTGAGAACACAGCACCAGAACCATTAGAACCTAACAATGCAGCAGACAGGAACAGTGCAATGGGTCTATCTCAGTGAGTATTCACAGGGGTTCTGCTGCCAATGTGGCGGCCATCTTGTGAGTTGAGGAAGAGCATAATTTTAATAGAATATAATGTAATAACAGGGACAGGGATGTCTACTGGTGGATTTGTGTCCTAATGAAGCAGGACTCTCTGACCTCTGCCTCTCTGTCAGGACGGCTTCTTCTCTGAATTATGAGAATTAATATACATATTTATAAGGCTTATAAATTTAGTATAATAGTATTACATCGCGGGCATTAGATAAAGAACATGGTACACCACCTGCTTGTCTCCATAAAGACATAATTTTAATGCCATTCTGTGGAACGTTCTTGTCCAAGCACTAATATATCCACAGGAGAAGTTTGACCATTCAAAAGATTTTGGACTTTGAATAACAAATTGCTGTGAAATGGGCCCTTATTTACAGATCAGTGTTATGTGTTTGCCATTCAAATCCCCTCTCGTCTGTGACGTCAGAATAAACTCGTCTTACACGTGGCTGAATCCTCGAAACAGTCCAGCAGGGCGGTGCTCCACTCCTCCTCCACCCGACAATCTGCAGGTAGAACCTGAGCCATGGAGTTTAAGTCTGAAATAAGAAACACTACTACTATGGGTCTCAGAATGAGGACGATTAACAATTTAAAAACAAAATATTCTTTCTTTTGAATTTGCCTGGCAAATCTCTGTATTTTGTGTAGAGTCTGGTCTCTCCCTCCATCACGTCACAAGAACACAATCGTCCAATCAGATTTGTTCATTTCAGTGACTTGTGTGCAATGAAGGAGCTCATTGCTTAGCATCTTTTACAAACCAAATCACATTTCCCTCACAGTTTAGTGCTCCTTTCGCTCTGCAGAAATCTGCATGTTTTTCAGTCCTATTGTTCATCTGTCCAGCCAGAACTACACGCTCTGATCAGACTTTACAAACGAGCCAAGATCCTGTGGGACTTCCAGATATAGACTGACAGAATGGAGATGGACCAACCAGACACTGTGGTGGAGGATAAACAACAGAGCAAAGCTGCTGTGGTGGACATTGCAGAATATATATAAATATATCTCCTTGTCACCCTCTGCAGGTGGTCTCATTTCCTCTTTTCCAAGCTTGGGTCCTCTACCAGAGGCCTGGAAGCTTCAGGGTTCTGCACAGTATCTTTGCTGTTCCTAGTGTTGCACTTTTCTGGACTGAGATGTCTGATGTTTTTTCTGGCATCTGCTGTAGCCACTCCTCCAGTTTGGGGGTCACTGCCCCGAGTGCTCCGATGACCACGGGCACCACTGATGCCTTCACCTTCCAGGCCTTCTCCAGCTCCTCTTTGAGCCCTTGGTATTTCTCTAGTTTTACTTGTTCATTTTTCCCGATGATCCCATCACTTGGTTCTGCGATGTCTACCACAATGGCTTTGCTCTATTGTTCATCCACCACCACAATATCCAGTTGGTCCATCACCATTCTGTCAGATCATTCTGATGATTAATACTCACCCTAGTCCAAGCCCTAACAAAAATGTTTACTTATTTATCTGAGTAAATATGTAAGTATATAACAAAAATGTAAAATATCTATCCTTAATGTTTGAATAGCACTTACAGTTGCAGGTGTTGTTGAGCTGGGCGCCTACAGGGACTCGCGGCCTGTGTGCCCTGTTGTGTTGCAGGTGTGGTTGAGTTAGGCGCCTGCAGGGACTAGGGACTCACTCTCTGTGCCCTGCTGTCACCAAGGAGGCGTGTTTATTTCTGTGATGTCACGATAATAAAATTTTAAACTTGATTTTGATATTAAGGAACAGACCCCATAATGACTCTATGATGATAAAAACACCTTTTCTTGTGTATGTGTATACTAGTCAATTTATGTTGTGTTGTCACCCTTTGCTAGTCTTCAGAGGAAAACAATGCTTCAGCCTCTGAAGCTCATGGAGGTGGTTCTGAACATGAGGCCTGTCCATAAACTGAGAATGAGACACACCTGTATGTGTCTCTATCTGCAGGTCAAGCCTCTGGACAAAGGTCTGTCCATCAATGTCCAGTAGGTTCATAGTGGTCCATGGGTTTGTGCGTGTGTGTGTGTGTACTAGTCTTTGTATCTTATACTTGTGAAAGATACAGCTCAACATCATTATATTTTATATATATTATATCATTTTGGTGAATAAGAGTAAAGCATTTTATTTATATCTTTGTAATTCCTCAGTCGTCCAGGTCCGATCCATAGCAAAAGATGAGGTTTAAATCTGTCAACTGGACAAATCATTGTAGGAGTCTTGACTCGTCTTCAGTCCTACAACGATTTGTCCAGTTGACAGATTTAAACTTCATCTTTTGCCATTTTATTTATAATGAGATTTACAATTGAAACAAACATTATAAAAAGACCATAGAACATCATAGGACAAGGACTGTAGTCTGCCTGACTGGAGGATTTTAAATTTCTAAATTCAATTAAAAACTGTCAAGCTATTTATGTTGTGTTGTCGCCCTCTGCTGGTCTTTAGAGGAAAGCTAGGTCCTCACTCCCTAAACTCCAGCACCTGCAGCCAAACATGACTCAGTGTTAGTGCAGCCTCTGAAGCTCATGGAGGTGGTTCTGAACACAACTCACAGCTCCTTCACTGTAGGGGGCGCTCTGTGATACACACAGTTCCTTCACTTATTCTGAAAACTCAGGTTCTCCAGGCCGTCTCATCCCCAGAGCAGCTCCAGACTAATGCGCTGAAGAACATGGTGACACAGAACCAAGAAAACATTTGCAGTGTTTTTAAAATGGACCAAATGGAAATTGAAGAGAGAAGATAGAAACCTGCTCATCAAGATTTTGTATTTTTCCAACACCTGGAATCTCAATGAAAGAGAAGGAGCCACAAGGGACCTGATTCACAGGGGACCAGAGGCACATGGGACCTGATTCACAGGGGACCAGAGGCACATGGGACCTGATTCACAGGGGACCAGAGGCACATGGGACCTGATTCACAGGGGACCAGAGGCACACGATTATCACAAAGTAAAGTTGGACAATAGAACAGGGTTCATGAAGTTTTATCTTCTTTATGTGATTCCATAGGATTAATCTCTCAAAAAGTTTAACAGAAGAAAACAATTGATATGAAGTACATTTTACATATACAGAAATATGACTTCATACATTCTAATACAATGCGTTTTTATCCATTATGTTTGGACATTCTAGTCATTGTCTGCAGCTCAGTAACACAATAGTAACAGCATCTAGCCCTGTCCACTTTGGCAGAAACACTGGGCATCTACTTAGGGCTGCATGTTGACCACGTTGTTGTGATGTTTCTTGCGGTATTTGAGCTCCCGGTGCATCTGGCAGTATGAACACCACTCGCAGAAGCAAGACGTGCAGATGTCTTTGCACAGACTCCCCTGCAACAAACAAACGATGAGTGTGTGTTCAGTGTGTGTAGAGTGTGTCTAGAGTGCATTCAGTGTGAGTTCAGTGTGTGCGGCGTGTCTTCAGTGTGTGTAGAGTGTGTTCAGTATTAGTTCAGTGTGTGTTCAGTATGTTCCATGTGCGTTCAGTGTGTGTAGAGTGTGTTTAGTATGCGGAGAGTGTGTTCATTGTGTGTTCATTGTGTGTAGAGTGTGTTCAGTGTAAAGAGTGTGTTCATTGTGTGTCATGTGTGTTCAGTGTGTTCAGTGTGTGTGCAGCGTGTTCCGTGTGTATTCAGTGTTTGTAGAGTCAGTTCTGTGTGTATAGAATGTGCTTAGTTTGTGTAGAATGTGTTTAGTGTGTGTTCAGTGTTTGTAGAGTGTGTTCAATATGTGTTCAGTGTGTGTGAGGATTTAAACGAGGCCTGTGTGGTCACTGCTGCCTCTGAAGCTCGTCCTCATGGACACAAGACACATTTTTCTTGTTGTCTCAGAGCTGCTGAAAAGGCTGAGCATTTATTTTTAACACCTTCAGAATTCGAACAAAACAAAAACAACAAAAATACAATCAATTCAGTTGTTTCTATTGAACAAAATTCAGCTAAAATCTTTATTACAATCATCACACAGATCTCAAAATCTACATAAAATACTTTTTACTGTTTAAGTACATTTTTAAACAGGTATTTTAATACTTTTATATTTTTTCATTTGATACTTCATGTGAGTATTTTTTTTCCCTGGCATCTGTACTTTTACTTAAGTAACAAAATTGAATACTTCTTCCATCACAGTGTATATAAATCATGTGTATAAAGCATGTGTGTAAAATGTGTATAAACTGTGTATAAAGCGTGTGTATAAAATGTGTATAAACTGTGCATATAAACCGTGTGTATAGTGTGTATATAAACTGTGTTTATAGCGTGTGTATAAACTACATGTGTCCTTGTACCTTGATGCCGTATCTGTGGCGGACGGCGACCCTGAGGGCCAGAGCGGCGGGAGGCACACACAGGGGGAGCCCGCACGAGGCAGTGATGGCAGGACTGAATATGTCACACAGAGGAAGGCAGCGATTCTCTCCAAAGCTCCCGGCCACAGAGCACGCCATGCACGGACAGCACCAGAAACCATAGCAACCTGACACAAGGCTTAGAATCAGTAAAGATCATGACGAAACATCACAACATTTTGAGGACTGTCAGTTTAACCTGAGCCGCACAGGGGTCAGAATCCTGTGGAATCTAATTGCATGAAACAAAAACTCACACAAAGGCCCAGCTCAACTCTGTCAGTGTTAATTAAACAAAAGAGACTTTTCCACAATCACTTCAGTAACTGGTGTAATTATTCAACTATAGACACGATCAGCTGAAATGACTTTTACACGTAAAGTCCCTGTCATGATCCCAGTCTGTCCTGCTCTTTTTGCACTATTTTCCCCCCTCCCTTCTGTATCTGAGCCTGGAGCTGGGCTCCTCCCATGCACACCTGCACCTGATCTACAATCAGCTGCCCCTGGGGAGGATAAAGGGAGCCAGGACCTGACACTCAGCGCCAGATCGTCCGCGTATCCCTTGTGGTACAACTCAGCTTGGCTCAGATCTTGGTTTTGCTCTTGTGACTTTTTCTAAATGGGATATTTTGTTCCTCGCCAGATCCCACTCTCTGGACCTGCTCAGCTCCTCTGTCTTCGGCCCTGCTCTTCACTACTGGTACTGTTCACGTTGTCTCAGACTCTGCTGCTCAAGGTCTATCCCTGGACCACAGCAAACACCCCCTCTCAGCCCACTCAATCTACCTTCATTTGCACTTTGAAATTTGTAAATAAACATTGTTAAACTTTTTCCCCGAGTTCTGTCTCTTTGATCTCCCCTGTCACTTGTTACGACAGTCCCAAACTAATGATTATACTTAGCATTTGTGTCTTGAGTTTCTGTCATGGGTGCACTTGTGGCTCCAATTCACTTTCTATGTAAAAATGTGTCCCCTCTCTCTGTAACTGTTGCTCTCAGACTCGTCATTTTGGTCTTAAAATGTTCATATTGACCCGCTCTACATGATCCTGGGGTTTTTATTTCACTATTGTGTCTGTAAATCAAGATATGAACATTAATAACAAACAAATCAGGTGCCTTCTTTTCCCGAGCGTTGCCAAGTGCCTGCCCCCTGCCAAACCAGCGGTGCAGGTAGGAAGGGGCGTTACCTTCAACAGCATCGTTTCAGATTGGCTCTTTGGTTGCTATGATACTCATGAACTCTCCTCCACACTGGCCCCTATAACTGCTCTAGCCTCGATGAGCTTCATTTGGAGCTGTGGGTGACGTCACACTCACTCAGTCACTTCTTTACACAGTCTGTGGTTACTGTATTTTTATGGATTTCAAAAACGTAGTAAAACAAGTTCTGCCCTCCCTCTGAAACAACAACATGATCACACCTGTGACCCATGTGACCTATGTGTCAGGTGAGTGTCTTACAGGAGCTCATGTTGTCGCAGCAGCTGTAGAGGCCACTGTTCCAGTTGGTCAGCTGTTGAGCCATTGTTGAAGATTAGCTGTAATAACAAAGAAAAACAAAAAAATATATAATAACAATAATAATAACAACAACATTTATTTATGTATTCATTTTAATGGCAAAAACCTAATACAAGTTCTCCTTAGACTGACAGGCTTCATGACGCTGCAGCAGGTGTAGCACATGCTCCTTTTGCACCACACCCTTCAATGAGACTGAGCTGCATCATTATAACATATAAACACGTTTATTTTATTGATCCAAACCAAATGTGAAAACATCTAGTAATTTTTTACTATTATATCTGTATTATCTGTCGATGGATTGATATTTCAGTAATGACATAAAAGTACAAGAGGATATTTTTTGAGCCTCATCTGGTTTGGGATTCGCTCCTAGCTGAATCTAAAACTCAGCCTGACGTGTGAATGCTTTTATTATTATTTTTGCCTTTATGCTAATTTTCACTTTAAAATCAAGGACATGTCTCTTTATTTTTAAATCAAGGACATGTCTCTTTATTTTTAAACCAAGGACATGTCTCTTTTTAAAGTGTCCTGTTTGGACTGAATTCCTTTGGCAGCCTCCAAATCTTTGACTTAAACCAAAACCAAACCTAACCAAATAAACGTTCTTTACATGTTTGCATTTATATGTTTAACAGTTTGTACTAACGTTAGGCGTGTGCAGGACTTACCTGAATCCTGTCTTCACCCTGCAGATCCTCGCTGTGTTGTGACAGAGGAGTGTGTGACAGAGGAGTGTATGATGGAGGAGTGTATGATGGAGGAGTGGCACTTTGGCGTTTGGAGCATCCACCAAAACCTGCTCTGCTACTGCAGCCACCCTGGCAGTTCACACAAGGAGGGGCCCAGGCATTTCAACTACAGCCTAATGACCCCTGTGTCTGTGGAGTTTGCATGTTCTCCCTGTGTCGGTGGAGTTTGCATGTTCTCTCTGTGTCGGTGTGGAGTTTGTGTGTTCTGCCTGTGTCTGGGTGGAGTTTGCATGTTCTCAGGTTCCTGGGTCGCTCAGTGCTGCAGTGGGTCAAATCCAGAGGACAGATTGTCCTGTGGGTAAATGTGACGTCATCTTGAGGGTGATGCCACAGTGATGTAATGTCTTTCAGACCAAAGCAAAGGCGTCTCTCTAAAAAGCAGTGTTGGTCAAGCTCGTTCAGCCTGTTTCTCTGCTAAAAATGTTTGTGGAGTTTCGAGATTTCATCAAAGATCAAAGGTCATGACAAGGTTGTGCTAAAGTGCCAGGCCCAAGAGCACACTTGAAAGGTACAGGTTCATTTATCATGATCCTTTTTCCTGTCGACTTTGGACTGATTCTGGCCCGACCCCGGACAATAATGATCTGGGTTGGAAGATAAAGGATTGACCCCCTTCTCACACATCACAGATCTCACATTATGGGGGGTCTGTTATTATGACCAGAACAAAATGAAACTATGAAGAAAGTCCAAAGACAAAAACACCTTTTTATTGAGAAGTAAAAGTAATAAACTATGAAAAGGAAAGTGTGTCCTTCAGAGACACAACTTTAAAGTTTAAAGCCACAAACTTCAGACCCAATGAACAACACTCTCAGGTAAAGATGATTATTTAATTGAACATGCACACGCAAACACACACATGCACGCACACACACATATACATAGAGTAAACACAAAATCAGACAATTAGAAAACAGGCATTTTGTTTTTCAATAACAGCACTGTAACACTTGTGACAAAAACAACTTTATACAAAATGAAAAGAGAATATTTCACATTTTTCATCCAAAAACAAAATTCAAATGTCTCTACTTTATTCTGTTTAATGTGAGAGCAGCTCATGCAGAGAACAGTCAGTGGAATATGGCAACTTGAGGTAAAGCCACATGTAGAGCAGGTTAATACAAATATTTAAGACCAAAATGACGAGCCTCACAGCAGCAGTTACAGAGAGAGGGGACACAGTTTTCAGTGTAAAGTGAATTGGAGCCAGAGTCAGATTTGGAAGAGTGATCTGCAGGTTAGCTATGTCCATTTATATAAATAGTCTATAGTTGGGACATATTCCAGTCTCTGCTTTACGATTTTATCTATGAGCCCTCTATTACTCATGTCCTTCTTTAGATTTGTCAGTTTGTCCGAGGAGCATGTGCCTTTAAAATAAAAAAAAATTACTGAATGAGGCCATGACAATACTGCATCACTGGTTTTACTAAAGTTTATTGTGTTTGTTGTTATATTGTTGTTTGTTATAGATCCAGTTTTATGTCAGAGAGTATGTTCGGATCACTGGCTTTCTCTTCGGTTTCTGTTTGGGTACCACAGTCTCCAGCAGCCTCCGCACCAGCCCTAGCCTCCCCGTTTGGATCAGCGCTCGGGCCAGCTCTGCCACTTCCTCTGGGTGAGTTCGGTACAACATCTTTAACTCCACCTTCACCACGTCTTTGGGGTAGCGCTCCTCCGCCTTCTTCACCCAGGTCTCCAGCTGAGTGATGACTGAACACGGCTCTTGGTTCTGATCTTGCCCAGACTGCATGAAAAGCACCAGTAGTGCCTGTAGGAGGCAGTGTAGAGCAGTGGTGTCCAAACTGCCCAGGCGTTCTAGTTCTAACGCACATTTGAAACAGTCCACAGCGTTCTGTTCCTCGCCCTTCAGAAGCAGACAGCGCCCCCTGAGGATGTGCAGGTCTGGCAGAGCGTCTGCGTGTTTGAATTGTAAGGCTTGGGACAGACTGACCAGGGCATTGTTCACAGCGGCTTCATCAACCAGCAGACTCTCTTGTAGAGCGTCCACTCCCATGTAGTAATACACCTACAGGACCAATGGTTATAGAATATATTTAAAACAACACCATGTAACTTGGCACATCATCTGCATGACTCCATGGAAACAGACAGTTAAAACCATACTTTGGAACTTTGTCCATAGAGATAAATACGTTTTACAGTGCATCCGGAAAGTATTCACAGCGCTTCATTTTTTCCACATTTTGTCATGTTACAGCCTCATTCCAAATTGTATTAAATTCATCTCTTACCTCAAAATTCTACACACAATACCCCATTATGACAATGTGGAAAAAGTTTGTTTTTTTTGACATTTTTTGAATTTATTACAAATAGAAAACTAAGAAATCATATTTACATAAATATTCACAGCCTTTGCCATGAAGCTCAAAATTGAGCTCCGGTGCATCCTTTTTCCACTGATCATCCTCGAGCTGTTTCTACAGCTTAATTGGAGTCCACCTGCGGTAAATTCAGCTCATTGGACATGATTTGGAAAGGCACACACCTGTCTATATAAGGTCCTGCAGTTGACCATGCATGTCAGAGCACAAACACCAAGCATGAGGTCAAAGGAATTGCCTATAGACCTGTGAGACAGGATTGTCTTGAGGCACAAATCTGGGGAAGGATACAGAAAAATTTCTGCTGCTTTGAAGGTCCCAATGAGCACAGTGGCCTCCATTATTCGTAAATGGATGACGATTGGAACCACCAGGACTCTTTCTAGAGCTGGCCGGCCATCTAAACTGAGCAATTGGGGGAGAAGGGCCTTAGTCAGGGAGGTGACCAAGGACCCGATGGTCACTCTGTCAGAGCTCCAGCGTTCCTCTGTGGAGAGAGGAGAGCCTTCCAGAAGGACAACCATCTCTGCAACAATCCACCAATCAGACCTGTATGGTAGGGTGGCCAGATGAAAGCCACTCCTTAGTAAAAGGAACATGGCAGCCCGCTTGGGATTTGCCAAAAGGCACCTGAATGACTCTCAGACCATGAGAAACAAAATTCTCTGGTCTGATGAGACAAAGATTGAACTCTTCAGTGTGAATGCGTCATGTTTGGAGGAAACCAGGCACTCATCACCAGACCAATACCATCCCTACAGTGAAACATGGTGGTGGTGGCAGCATCATGCTATGGGCATGTTTTTCAGCAGCAGGAACTGGCAGACTAGTCAGGATAGAAGGAAAAATGAACGCAGCAATATACAGAGATATCCTGGATGAAAACCTGCTCCAGAGCGCTCTTGACCTCAGACTGGGGCAAAGGTTCATTTTTCAGCCAAGATCTCAAAGGATTGGCTTCAGAACCACCCTGTGAATGTCCTGGAGTGGCCCAGCCAGAGTCCAGACTGGAATCCGATTGAACATCTCTGCAGAGACCTGAAAATGGCTGTGCACAGACGTCTCCCATCCAACCTGATGGAGCTTGAGAATTACTGCAAAGAAGAATGGGCAAAACTGCCTAAAGATAGGTGTGCTAAGATTGTGGCATCATATTCAAAAGGTCTTGAGGCTGTAATTGCTGCCAAAGGTGGATCAACAAAGTATTAAGCAAAGGCTGTGAATACTTATGTAAATGTGATTTCTTAGTTTTCTATTTTTAATAAATTCAAAAAATGTCAAAAAAAACTTTTTCCACATTGTCATAATGGGGTATTGTGTGTAGAATTTTGAGGTAAGTGATGAATTTAATACAATTTGGAATGAGGCTGTAACATGACGAAATGTGGGAAAAATGAAGCGCTGTGAATACTTTCCAGATGCACTGTATCTCATATGAATAAGACTATAGCCATCAAAAGACCAAGCAGGAGGAGGTCCTGCTCCAGGTCAAACGAGTCAAGTTTGTGGAGATGCAAGCCTGGTCAGAGTAAGTGTTTTTACATTTTTTTCAGTACAATTGACTTTTATGGCTAAAAAGTTACACGGTGGGGGTTTAAATGTGCAGAATAAGAATAGGTTTATGTTAGAAATAAAAACTGAATGGAGTGATTTGTGTGTTCCCAGGTGTGGTCTGGTGTTACCTGTGCCATCTCCAGGTGTGTCCGCAGACAGGGCCGCACACTCAGGACTTTGTCCAGGTCTTTACGAGCTGCGGTCAGGTTCTGTCTGTCTGGGAGTCCTCCTTCAGCGCTCTTGGCTTTGTCCAAGTCTCTCACATACTGGACCACATTCATCTAACAGTAAAACAGGGGAGCACAGAGGAGAGTAGAATTAAATACAAATAAAATATGGGGACTTCAGATGTGCTGAGCACATAGTGTCTACACTCCCAGCAGCACCATCACATACTGTCTACAGTGTAGACAGTGTAGTCTACCTGTGTAGACTCTATACCAGGGGTGTCCAAACTTTTCTCATTAAGGGCCACATATAAAAACACATACAAAGCTGGGGGGCATAGACTGGTCACCAATACAGTGAATACTTCAAATCTGTGTTATTATTACAAGTTAGACTGAACCACTAGACCTTTATTCATACTTTCATCCCCAATGGGACACAGTACATATCAAAAATATTCAAAAATGTACAGTAAAAAGGGCTGTTCAAGGTAATATGGGCCAATTCACCTGGAAGCTTGAGGGCCAAGAAAAATTGGTCTGAGGGCCGCATTGGGCCCCGGGCCACAGTTTGGGCATGCCTCCTCTACACCATCACATAGTGTCTGTCAAAGCTGCACTTTAAATGTGTATTTCCCAGTTTTATCCAGTATAACCCTGATATTTTTGTTTAAACCGATCACCACATCAGCCCTCCCTGTAAACAGCTCCCTCTGGGTGTCTCTGTGTGTGCTAGCAGTGCGTTGTGCTAGCAGTGCATGTCTCTGTGTGCTAGCGGTGTGTGTCTCTGTGTATGCTAGCAGTGCATGTTGCTGTGTATGCTAGTAGTGTGTGTCTCTGTGTGTGCCAGTAGTGTGTGTCTCTGTGTGTTAGGTATGGCATACCTTGGCACGAGTACAGTAGGCCTGCCAGTTGAGCTCTGGGTCGGGCAGCACGTTCAGAGCCATGTTGCAGATCCCTGTGGCCATCTCGTGTTTGCCCAGACGGAAGACGACTTTGGCCAATATGTTCAAGATGGAGGCATCGTCACTGGCCAGGTTTATAGCCTGTTCACAGTCACATGCATGCACGCACACCCACACCCCCACACACATTGTTTTAGATTTTTTTAATTTTATTTATAAAAATTAAATACATTTAAATAAAATTAAATTTTAGTGAAATTAGTAGTCTAACCCTGTCAGATACACTTTAACTGCTTTGGGTTTACAGAGATGAAGCATGAACTCGCACTCCCTTTAAAAACGTGGGCCGTGTCTCAATTCGCCAAATGCACCTTTTGAAGGGTCAATTCGAAGTACTCTTCACAGTGTAGTTTGAAGGTTCCGGAAGACAATCTGCCCTCCTCAGTGTAGCCGCCATCTTGCTGAAGTGGGACAGGCCCACACCACGGACTGCACTTCCACCGCTGTCTTTGAACGTACGATACGTACATTACGTACGTTATTTTTAATTATTTATTATTTAATAGAAGAAAAGTCAAGATGTCGTCATTGCAGCCGTTTCTTTCTGATTAGATTGAATATCAATAGGCAAATGGAAGTTTCAAGGTGATTTTTTTCTCAATTGTAGCTACTTCATAACTTTAACAAAATATACCTTGTAAAAATGTAGTAACAGAGACAGAGGTAACAATATAATTTTTACATTCATAGTCTATAAACCAGAGAACACTGATTAGTTGTACATAAAGTGGGATATTGCAGTTTAACGATTCGGTTTTTTGGCCAGTGGCTACACCACTTTAATAACAGTAGAGGGTGCTGTTTCCCTTCTGTGCCGTGCCAGTTCTTTTCATGTTATTATTGTAAGGTATTTTCTAGCAGTGCAGCGCTACATCAAACTAGTATCTTGATTTACTAACACGAAGGCACGTAAATGACACGTGCCCACGAGGGGCGCAGACGTATGGAATGTATCGGAACTCATGAAGATTTTGTCCTTTCCTGAGAGTCCGTTGCTTCATTGTTCACATTACCTGTGTGGATCATTAAACTCTTCTGACTTTATGTTTCAGTCTCTTGGTCTTTGACGCTTACAATAGAAACGAACATTCTTACATTATTCTTATTGCAGTAATAATTTCTAATGATAATAATGTCTTCTTATTGTCTAGCAATAACTGCACGTTCCTTTATTCCATGTAACTCAACTCCTTTTAATCATCAAACACACGGCCTGTACTTATCTTTATTCAGATTTAACAGTTTCATGTCGCACTGTTGTAGATGAGGTAAACCAGTACGAACATTTGAATGTGTATTGCGCAGTGGACTCCATTTTCTTCTCTTTTTTGCATAGTTGTGGTGCATGATGGGATATAGCAGTGCGTGAAGTGTGCATGGATGCACGCTTCGGTTACGTCCGATCTCCATGGAAACGGTGAAAAGGGCAGGGCAGGTTTGTCGGGCGCATTCAGTAGGGTGCGTTGAAATGGGAAGGCCCTTGTCGCGCCGGAAATGACGTAACTGCCCTTCGACGCACACTTCCAATGGTGATTCTAAGGCCAGTTTGGTGAATTGGGACATGGCCATAGACTCATAGATACTGCAGCCCTATACTCCACCCAGAGCCCAGAGGGCAGAGGTCAGCTGACCAGCTCCTCCTGCTGAGCCCAAATCCAGGCTCAAGACCAGAGGTGACAGGGATTTTTCTGTGGCAGCGGCCAGACTATGGAACAGCGCCCTCTGCCTCTCATTCTCTCAGTCTTTAACACAGTTTAAGACTAGACTGAAAACCCACCTTTTCTCTCTTGTATTTAACACTAGACCCACCTCTTCTCCCTGGCATTTAACACCACACATATACAGACATATGTGTAGTGTTTATATATATATATATATATATACACACACACTCACACACAGATATACAGGTGTTAAATTGTTCTTTTTCTCTGTACTGTGTTCTCTGTATATTTATCTTGTATTGACTTTTATGGCTCTTTGGTTCAGCTGAAGCTGTTTTAGCTGTAGAAATACACTTGACTTGAATTGGTCGTGACAGGTCCTGGTCTAACAAGTTTTTCCTGGAGCCAAGACAATCGACCTGTTCATGTTTACAGCATGAGGAGGATTCAGGGTCAGTTGTTCATTTAACCCTGTGATTGATCCAAGCACTTTGTTTATTCTGTCATAACAAATGTGGAGGCAAATCCAGATTACCATGGTAATATCGCCTTAAACCACTACACCAGTGATTCCAAATTGTTTTTGTCTTGAGCGCCCCGTAGCCTCACATTTGGGTAGTTTTACTGACCGTGGCGTAGCAGCTCAGAGGGTCAGTGGCCGAGTATCCACAGTCGTGCACAGACATGGGGATGGTCACAAATTCATCCTTCCTCTCCAACATGATGCCAACGTGGCACCAGGCGACAGCTGAGGACAAAGCAGAGAAGAGGCAAGGCAAGTTTATTTGTATAACGCAATTTGTATGCAAAGTAATTCAAAGTGCTTTACAGAATAAGAAGGACATTAAAATCACCCCAATCAAAACATAAATAATTACAAATAATCATCATAAAATTTACATTAAAACAGAAGAGTGCAGAATAAAAACCTTTCAGTCATATGCACAGCTAAACAGAACTGTTTTGAGCCTGGATTTAAACATCATCAGAGTAGAGGCCTGTCTCACATCTTCAGGAAGACTGTTCCAGGTTTTAGCTGCATAAAACTGAAACGCTGATTCTCCATGTTTAGTCCTGACTCTGGGCACCAGCAGGAGGCCGGTCCCTGAAGTCCTCAAAGTGTGAGATGGTTCATATGGCACTAACATGTCAGAGACGTTCTTTGGGGGTCCATGGAGAGATTTGTTCACAAACAGAGCTGCTTTAAAGTCTATTCTTTGAGCTGCAGGAGCCAGTGCAGAGACCTGAGCACAGGACTTATGTGCTCGTACTTCCTGATTCTAGTCAGGACCTTAGCAGCAGTGTTCTGGATGTACTGCAGCTGTTTTAACGCTCATTTGGAGAGGCCCATGAGCAGGCCGTTACAGTAGTCTAACCTACTGGAGACAAATGCATGGATAGGTTTCTCCAGGTCTGGTTTTGACAATATACCTTTAATTTTTGCAATGTTTTTTAGATGGTAAAAAGCTGCATATGTTATTGATTTGATCTGAGTCCATTATTACTCCTAGATTTCTAGCCTGATTTGAAGGTTTTAGAGAGAGAGAGACTGGAGGTGACAGCTAACACTTTCTCTATGTTTCTGTGGGCCAAAGATGATGACTTCAGTTTAATCTGAGTTTAGTTGAAGAAAGTTGCTTTGCATCCACACACTGATCTGTTGGATGAAGTGGCAGAGAGAATCCACTGGTCCATATTCACCTGCTGCCAGTGAGACATAGACCTGAGTGTTATCTGCATAGTTGTGGTAGGACACATTATTGCTGCGTATTAACTTGTCTAACGGCAGCATATAAGAGATTGAACAACAGTCCCAGGATTGACCCCTGGGGTACCCCACTGGTCAGGGACATTTTATCTGAGACACATTTTCCAATTTCAACACAGTACTCCCTGTTTTCTAGATAGGACTTGAACCAGTTTAGTGCAGTACCAGAGATGCCCACCCAGTCCCCTAGTCTCTGTAAGAGGATCCGATGATCCACAGTGTCAAAGGCAGCACTCAGAACTAACAGGATCACTGAGACTCTGCCTGCATCAGTGTTCAGGCGGATGTGATTTGTCACCTTGATAAGAGCAGTCTCAGTGCTGTGGTGGGATCTAAAACCTGACTGGAATCGTGGAATTGATGGCATTTTTAATGCCCCGAACCTTGTCATTAAAGAATACTGCAAACTCATTGCACTTAGATGTGGAAATTAGTTCTAACGGCAGCGGAGCTGGGGGTTTGTTAATCTGTTTACTGTTGCAAACAGAACACGAGAGTTGTTACTGCAACTTGCAATAATGTCAGAAAAATACCTCTCCCTTGTTCTACATAAACTGTAGTTGCATCTTTTCTCAGTAAATCTCATAATGAACCTGGAGCTTTGACTTGTGCCATTCCCGCTCGGCCCTCTGGCACTCCCTTTTCTGTGCCCTGACCAAGTCATCATTCCTCCATGTCGCTTTCTGCTTATTTTTAACTATTTTAACCTTCATCGGGGCAGTGGTGTCCAGAACATTCAAAACATGCGAAGTCACAGTGTTCAACAAATCATCAACAGGAGAACATGAGGCATTTTCAAAGTGTATCATTTCCATGAGCAGTGTATCTGTTTTATCATTTAAGTGTCTCCTTCAAACAACTGCAGGACCAGCCGCTGGTTTTGGGAATAACCCAGAAATGATCAGACAGAGCAACATCCACACGTTGATATTTGAAATATTTACTCCTTTTGTAATGAGCAGGTCCAGAGTGTGCCCTCTGTTGTGGGTCGGCTCACTGACATGCTGAGTCAGGTCAAAGGTTTCAAGGACAGTGCAGGGCAGACCAGGACAGAGCGGGGCAGACCAGGGCAGACCAGGGCAGACCAGGGCAGACCAGGGCAGACCAGAGCAGAGCAGGGCACAGCAGGGCAGACGAGGACAGAGCGAGGCAGATCAGGGCAGACTGGGGCAGAGCGGGGCAGACCAGGGCAGAGCAGACCGGGGCAGACCAGGGCAGACTGGAGCAGAGCGGGGCAGGCCGGGGCAGAGCAGGGCAGACCAGGGCCGACCAGGGCAGAGGGGGCACAGCGGGGCAGACCAGGGCAGACCAGGGCTGACCAGGGCAGACCAGGGCAGACCAGGGCTGACCAGGGCAGACCAGGTCAGAGCAGGACATACCAGGAGAACAGCTCGTTTAGACACAGAGTTTATCCACCTATTAGAAATGACTCAAAGTACAAATCATATCAAATCCATACTTGGCGTGTGCAGCAACAGACTTTGTTTCAAATAGAAAACATACAAAGACAGAGTTGTACTGTATAATCTGGTGTTATATATAAGGTCATAACTGCACCTGTTTTAATAGGCCGATAAGACTGGACAAAAGTGCGGACACACCCTCTCATTCACTGTTTTTTAAAATGTATTTATTTGTACAACTTTCTACATTTTATAAACAAAAGACATCAAATATATTAAGTAAGATATATGGAATTATATAGCAAAGAAAAAATGCAAAATAACAAAAAAAAAATCTTCATATTTTATAGTCAAATCCTCTGCCCTTTGTCCAAAAAAACTATTTAACTTTCTTCCTTTACTACATAATTCCATATATCTTACTTCATATATTTAATTTCTTCTGTGTGTTTATAAAATGTAGAAAGTCATTAAAATAAAGAAATAAAGAAATAAACCCTGGGTGTGTCCAAACGTTTGATTGGTGCATATAAATGTAATTATTATTTTGTCTCATTGGACTTTTGCTATAAATACAATTTTTAAATGTCATATGTAATTGTTCAGATCTTCCAAACAGTATCAGATTGACTCAAACTGATTTGTTGTCCACTACACTCTATTGTACCTTTTTGTTGAGGTCGGTCTGACTCCAGCGCCTCCTTCAGGAGCTTCAGGCCTTTGTTGTAGTGGGTCATTCTGGAGTACTCCGAGTCCACTTTGGTCTTCACGATGTCGTCCAGCCTGAGGACACAAGGACACAGATCAGGTGTGCCCAGGACAGTCCACACAGATGTGTTTATCGACTGTACCTCATGTAGATCAGAGCCATTTTGAAATACCAGGTTCTCTTCTCCTCCACTGGAAGCTACAGCAGCAGAGCACATGTGTTAGCCTACGTCTGTGTTCAAGAAAGAACATAGTAACTTCAGACTCAGACTCAGATGTAAGTAATAAAAGTTCTCTTCTGAAACCTCCAGACAGCAAATGACTAGAAACAATTAGAATATATTATAATATTTATCATGTACAATTTTGTTTTGGATTGTTAATGGCTATGGCAACAGTGCTAATTTTTCACATTATACAGAACAGAAAATTACATAAATGTGTGATTTTTTTCTCTCCAAAACGTGGCTTGTATCTGTGATTTCACTCTGATATTCCTGCATTCAGCCCCATATCTCACCAGCTGCCCCCCGTAGTCCAGTGCCCGGTTGTACAGGGTGAGAGCCGAGGTCAGTCTTTCCCTGAGCTCATCGTCATTGTCCAGCTCCACATCGTAAGGCTGGACATACGCCTGCTCTGCCAGACATCGAGCTGCCAGGAGCCTGGACTCAACTTGGGTCAGCTCTCCTCCGTCCAGCCCCATGAGAGATGACACCCTCTCCACACATTCTGCAGCCTCCAGCTCACGCCCCAGACGGTCATAAACATAGCCCAGGTTAGCCCAGGCGTTCAGGTTCCCGGGGTCCTCCTTAGTGATGCTCCTGAAACATACAGCGCCATATTTAAACTTGTTATGTGAGGATTAAATGAGGACATGGAGTCTAGAACACTCCAACTCTAACCCTAAAACAGTGCACCTCCTGCTCCTCTGTTTAATCCACTCATACCAGGGTCTCACAAACTCAAAACACTCCACTTTTAAATCTGAACCTTTTGTCTGTGGATGTTTGAGTTATTTCTGTTTTAGCTGAAGCTAGCCCCTCCTAACAGTAGTTCATTTGTTTATCCGTATTTCTACTTCAAACTAAATATTATGCAAGTGGGAGTAAAAGTATCTGAACCTGTAGGAAAATATATTATATATGTTAGAGTAAGGGAGGGTAATGACAGCAGAGCAGTACTTTACTCATTACCATAGACTGTAAATAGTCTGTCTGTGTATATACTATAGACTGTATGGAGTCTGGGTCTGTACATATATGTTCATTAATGTGCATTGTCCCTATCAAATAAATAAATAAATAAAATATACTATAGACTGTATAAAGAAGTATATGTAGAGTCTGTGGTCTCAGAATACCCATAATGCAGCTGTGTGTTTTTCTTGCATTTGTGTTGATTTACTTGCGTTACAAGTTCTGCTTTGTTTTTTTTTGTTTTATTGAAAATCTGCAGATTCAGATTTGTGACCCTGTAGGTGTGTTGTGCTGTGTGATTATACAGGAGCAGATGGATCCTGAACAACTCCCTAGAACTCACTTTGTACAGATTTTTCTAACATTATCCTTGTTCCATGTTGTTTGTTCCTTGTTCCTTCTTTGCAAGGCCGGTCCAGCCTCTGAGCAGACTAAGCAGCTGCTTAGGGCCCCAGGGCCACCAGAGGGCCCCCAGAAGCCCATACATTTTCTTTACATATAACTTTACATATTACATTATTTTCAATACAAATGTATGGGCTTCTGGGGGCTTCCCACCGGAGGAGCTGGAGGACGTGTCCGAGTTGAGGGAAGTCTGGGAGTCCCTGCTTAGACTGCTGCCCCCGCGACTCAGTCCCAGGTAAGCAGAAGAAATGCAGAAGAAATAATAATAATAATAATAATAATGATGATGATCCCAGTGAAACGTTTTTTTACCCAAACCCGTCATAAGCACGAGCTGCAGCATGAATCTGCAGTGAAGGTGCAGCTATAATGAGTCATAGGAGTTTTTTGTTCAGCCCAGTACAGTTCAGATCTTACTGTAGAACAGAAAAAGAACACAACATTCAAAGTGCCCAGGATAAACATTGACCTGCAGCGTGTGTGTGTGTTTATATATATATCAAGTATAGTTCTAACTATTATATTAATGTACAGTAATAAAAAAATATAGAAATTATGTTTGATGGGTTAAGTGAAGCAGTGGCATGAGGAAACACATATTTCATATTTAAACCTTAAAGTGATTGTATGTAACTCTGTGGAGGTGGAAACGCAGCTGGCTCCACGGAAACAGAAAGGTAAAGCCATACTTCTGAAGATTCTCCATGGAGCAGCATTTATTTATATATATATATATATACACAACAAATGGTACTGCACTTAAAAAAATGTTCTATTGGCAAATCATGTTTTAAGAAAATAAACTCACTATAATATACAAATATACCTTAAAAATACTTTTTACACCAAGCACGTAGTAACATGCTACATACTTTCACACTCCAATTCTCACCTAAAGATTTCCTCTGCGGAGTCAAGCTGGTCCAGGTGAAATGCCAGGAGCCCGAGCAGATTCCTGACAGCGTACTGTAGGAATCCCACCTCCACCTCCAGCTCCCCCTTCAGACTCTCCTGTTTCAGATATGTGTCTCTGTGTCTCAGCTTCACAGGCCCCTCCACATCACAGTTCAAATGGAGGTCCAGGTGAAAATGTCCCGGGATATAGTCCATGTCCTCCATAAGAGATTCGATTTCGTCTGAGGTGCTTGTGTCCATGGTGGCAAAGATTTGGCTTAGCGTTCATTAACAATCATGTCCGCTTCTGTGATCAAAGTAGAGGACGAAGCCAGCACCGGCTCAGCCCTGTGGACGCCCCACTCAGCCGGTTCTACAGGTTCTACAGGTTCTGAGAGGAATGAGGAGCTGAGGTGTAGAAGAGACAACCTGCCAAAGTACGAGCTTGTACAATACTGTTTTAGTTTTCAATTCAAGCTCGTACCTTTGAAATTTATAGATGACAGTGAAGTAGAAACTTCAGTATATGTAGTATATGTGTAAAGTGAGCTTTGCATTACAGCTCTTTAGTAAAGAATGTGAGCGATCGAGTAACTAGAGGAAACTGAACCAGGGCCTTGTACAATGAAGTAAAACTGCATTCCTCTGGTATTTGAAGGAATCAAATCATCCATAGATATATATATATATATATATATATATATATATATATATATATATATATATATATATATATATATATATATATATATATATATATATATATATATATATATATATATATATATATATATATACACACACACACACACACACACACACATACAAAGGGTATATAACAAAGCATTGAGATTAACTTTTGTTATTGACCAAATACTTATTTTCCACCATAATTTGCAAACAAATGCTTTAAAAATCATACAATGTGATTTCCTGGATTCTTTCCCCCCAATCTGTCTCTCATTGTTGAAGTGAACCTATGATGGAAACCAGGCGTCTTTCATCTTTTTAAGTGGGAGAACTTGCACAATTGGTGGCTGAATAAATACTTTTTTGCCCCACTGTACATATGGGTGCTTTGTGAAAGGTCATGGTGCACCTGTATGCTGTGTCAGCTGTTTGAATGTTACCCCCACAGTTTATGTTATGTTTTGGGTCTTTTTACTCAAAAATTTTACATTTTAAAATTAAAAGAAAAAATGGCATAGCTAACTTCACTGGCTCAAAATGGCATTTTTCCATGAAGCAGCTTTTTCTTCTTCTCCTGTTTTTCTTCTGTCCTTCGCCTGGTCTTCTCCTGTTCGTCTTCTTCTCCTGTTCTTCTTCTCCTGTCCCTCTCCCACACATGTATTCTCTGTTGCGACGTGGGTGTGCTGAAAGCCTCTTAAAGCCTCTTGTTCTGTTACTCTTGTGAATGTCTTGTATATAATGCAGACTGAATGAAGTGAATAAGATGGAGAACTCTCACCCCACTTAAGTGTGGAGTGACAGGAGCACAGGGGGATTATGGGCCCTCATCAGACAAAAGGTCAAAGGTTACATGGACACATAGGGACACTCTTTCAAACCCTATTACATAATCTTCTTCTGGTATTTTAAAGGACATTGTGAATTGAGTGGGTGTGAATTACACAGAGGCTTCAAACTAATACAAGAATACAGTAAAAACGATTCACCCAATAATTTTTAGATTTATGTTTATATCATATAAATATGATACTGCTACTACTACTACACCAAAAACCTGCACATTAAAGCTGTCCTCCATTTGAAGTGCACGTGGGCCTTTAGCGAGACCTTCTGTCTCATTGGTGTTTCTCTTTTATGTTTTTCGTGGATGTCATTAGTTTTTCATGTATGTGTTTCTCGTAGATGTTTCTCATCATTTTTTCTTGACGCCATCTCTCATCAGCATTTCTTGTCAGTGTTTCTTGTCAATGTTTCTCATCGCCGTTTCTCATCAATGTTGCCCTTAGGTGTTTCTCGTTGGTTTTGCTTGTAGATGTTTCTTGTTGGTGTTTCTCAATGTTTTTTCTTGTCGCCATTTCTTGTCAGCATTTTTCGTCAGTGTTTTTTGTTGGTGTTTCTTATTGGCTTTTCTTGTAGATGTTTCTCGTCTGTGTTTCTAGTCTGTTTTTCTTATCCCTGTTTCTCATCAGTGTTTCTTATTGCCGTTTCTTGTCAACGTTTCTTGTCGCCATTTCTCTTCATTGTTGCTCATAGGTGTTTCTCGTTGTTTTTTCTCGTAGATGTTTCACATTGGTGTTTCTTGTTTCTTTTTTCTCATTTTTTTTTTGTTGCCGTTTCTTGTCAGCATTTCTCATCAGTGTTTTTTGTCAGTGTTTCTTGTTGGCTTTTCTTGTAGATGTTTCTCATCTGTTTTTCTTGTCGCCATTTCTCGTCGGCATTTCTCGTCAGTGTTTCTCGTTGTTGTTTCTCATCGGTGTTTCTCGTCTGTGTTTCTCATCTGTGTTTCTCGTCTGTGTTTCTCGTCTGTGTTTCTCGTCTGTGTTTCTCGTCTGTGTTTCTCGTCTGTGTTTCTCGTCTGTGTTTCTCGTTGGTGTTTCTTGTTGGTGTTTCTTGTTGGTGTTTCCTCTTGGTGTTTCCTGTCTTACTCTCTTTTATCTGACAGTCAGATAAAAGAGATAAAAGAGGTCAGATTACAGTGTGGAGTTGACCAGCTCATTTACATCTAGTCCTTCTACTTAAACACAACACAAATAAATGAAATAAATGCATATTAATCTTTGTAAATATGTGTATAATTGAATGAACTGTCTGTTAGAGAGGATATATGTTTTAGCAGCAGACCTGTCCTAACTCCTCTGTACTGTTTAGGGTTAGGGTTACAGCGCCCCCTGGTTTGACTGGAGGTTAGGGTGAAGGTTAGAGTTATGGCACCCCCTGGAGGTATAGGCGGGGACAGTGTCATGTACAAGTGTCAGGACACATTTCACTAATGAGATTCTTCAAACATTTAACCCAAGAACGAACTCTGGAAAATCCATCAGCTACAGACAAATGGATCTGAACAGTAATCCCACTGTTTTTAAATTAAATGTATTAAATGTGTAATTAAAAGTACTTAATATGGCTCAATAATCCAAATCTGAAAGTTGCTATGATGACCTTGGTGATGGAGGTCGTTCTGTTCCCACACCAGTTTCCTGAATGAGCATGTGTGTAATGAGAGGAGACACCAGCAGAAAGATAGACTTTTACACTCCTCCCTCTCATAGGCGGAGGAGTGTAAAAGGAGAGCGCTCTGAAATGTGCAGATACAGGTTTTTATTGACTTAATGTGAATAAAACTCTTTTGTCTTTTATCAATGTTGTACTGGAGTTCTTAAAGTATGTTACTGTAGTAGTTGTTGTAATGGCAATCGCTCTCTCGTCATTCAAGTTTTATTTCAGTGAGTCATGCTTGAGTAACCCTTTGATAAATCCTTATTCTTCTGTATTTGAGTTTTGACCTCTGACCTCAGTCTACAGCCCTGTATAAAGTAACATCTCCTTAGACATATTCAATATATTCCGATGTTAATTTTTGTTTATGTCCACAGGCAATTAGAAGAATACTTTAAAAATGTATTTAGTTACAGAATACTGAATACTCAGCTTAAAATATGATGTGTAAAATATTTTGCCACATAGTGCAATCAGAGTACTGTGTTATGAATACTTACAATACCATGACATTGCATCACATTTAAATTGTAAAGATGCAACATAGGATTAAAAACAGCTTCTTGCTTGTTTCACTGTTTGCCCTGTGTTTCCTGAAAATCTCACCTGATTTACCACAAAAGCTGAGTTTTAAATTTTTTGCTCAGATTTTGTGCAGTTTGAAACCTAAAAGTACTGTAGTGTATTCCTTTAATTTTATAAAAGTAACTGCACTCTGAATACCTGTGTTTTCACACACTGTTGCTGGTAGCTTGGCCCATTCCTCCAAGCAGATCTCCTCAAGAGCAGTATTGTTTTGGGGCTGTCGCTGGGCTGAAAGACCCAGCTACGTTTCATCTTAAATGCCCTTGCTGATGGAAGGAGGTTTTCACTGGAAATCTCACTATACATGGCCCCATTCAGTCTTTCCTTTACACGGATCAGTCGTCCTGGTCCCTTTGCAGAAAATAGCCCCAAAGCATGATGTTTCCACCCCCATGCTTCACAGTAGGTGTGGTGTTCTTTGGATGCAACTCAGCTTCGTTACTTTGGTCCCAGCTCTCTGCAGGTCATTCACTAGGTCCCCCATTGTGGTTCTGGGACTTTTGCTCACCGTTCTTGTGATCATGACCACACAGGATGAGATCTTGCGTGGAGCCCCAGATCAAGGGAGATTATCAGTGCTATTGTATGTCTTCCATTTTCAAATAATTGCTCCAACAGTTTATATCTTCACACCATGTTGCTTACATATTGCAGACTCAGTCTTCCCAGCCTGATGCAGGTCTTCAATTTTTGTTTCTGGTGTCCTTTGGCAGCTCTTTGTTCTTAGCCATAGTGGTGTCTTTTATACTGACAACGTGTTCAAACAGGTGCCATTAATACAGGCAATGAGTGGAGGACAGAGGAGCTTCTCAAAGAAGAAGTTACAGACCAGAAATCTTGCTTGTTTGTAGATGGCCAAATACTTATTTTACTGAGGAATTTACCAGTTAATTCATAAAAGAATTCTACAATGTGATTTCGTGGATATATATATATATATATATATATATATATATATATATATATATATATATATATATATATATATATATATATATATATATATATATATATATATATATATATATATATATATGATACATATATAGGGCCTATACATAGAACCCATGTATATTACCCATATATAGTATCCATATACAATCCATATATAATATCCATATATAGGACCGATACAAATCTGGTTGTAAATTATCTGCTTATCTGCTTTATCTTCAAATCAAAGAAATACAAATGAGCCGATTATGTCTCAGCAGCGCCTCCTGTCACAGCCGCAGATCGTAGACTATGGATCATAGTTTTACTTTTTAAAACGGCCTGTTCCTCTGTGATGGAGTTTTATGACACAAGCCCGTCGCATTTCACATTAGAGACTCTATTGTTTTATTTTGACATTTCCTTATTCCCCCTTTCGTAGCTTTATTGTGAAAGGACCCGGGTCTATCTCGGTGTGTTTTATGTGAGCGCGTGGACTTTACGCATTGGTCCCACTCTGCGGCTGTCATCATGCAGGTGGAATCTGCGCAATGTGACGGCTGCTGTTAGAAGACCCTGAGCTCGCACGGGACGAGCCCAGCAGACCCGGGACTGTCTGGACCCACCCGGAACTGTCTGGACATCTCTCTTTACATTCATGTGTCTGGACTTATGTAGAAACCGTCTTTTGGTGGATTGCTCTTCTGTTCACGTGATGAGCTGTAGTTTTGTCCCGCGTTTACAGGATTCACGCAGATTTAACGCGGTTTTCTGGTGATAATGGTTTAAAGGGATGTTTGTCCTGTGTTTCGTGTCGGTACGCTCTGCTGATGCTGTCAGATTGTTTATCTCTTGGCGCAGTCCACCTCAGCTGGAGTCGCAGAGGATGTACTCCGCACGCGCCTGTAGGAAGTGACTGTGACATCAACAACATCAGCAACATTTATCCAGAGACGTGAGGACATAACTTGTGTCTGTTTTTACGCATGAGACTCTGACACAGACTCTGATTGAGATGGAGGAGCACAGCACAGTCAGTGAGAACGCCCCGGACCTCAGAGACATCGAGGTGAAACTCGGATTGAAAACCCCTGAGGGGCTGCTCCGGGGGATGAGAGAAGAGGCCGCGTGTCTCCGCGGAGACGCGAAAAAGACGCCCGTTACGCACGAGCCGAACGTGGACACGGACATGCGGAGTTTGGACGAGAAGATCCGGAAACTCAGGACAGAGATGGTGAGAGCGGAGCGTGTGTGTGTGTGTGTGTGTGGGGAGAGACAGACAGACAGAGAGAGAGACAGACTCTGTAGATGTGCGTTATACTGATACAGCAAAGAGCCTGTGGTTATTAAGCCATAAGTGTCAGAGCCATAATGAGACACAATCACCATCCTCCTCTGCAGATGCTTTTAGAGAGCTGAAAATGAAAATAGACTTTTTAAAACATCCCGTTTTATACCTTCTTATATCTTAATTTAGTTAGTGAACATTTGCTTGATTATTATTTCTTTAAATTTATACTAAATTAACAGATGATCAGAGTTAGTTATTTCACAGATGGTATTTGGCTCACACCATTCAGTCCTTTTTGCATTAAAACTGCCCCCTGTATAATTATGTTTTATTTTGAAAATAACTAAAGCCTTTAACAGTACAGAAGCTGTAACTATAGCAACAGTTCTAAAATAAAAGCAGTAATAAGACACCGGCTTGAATCAGCTCTATTTTTCACACAGTGTAAATATTCAAACCTTAAGTCTGAGCGTTATGTCATTGATGGAGGTGTAACAGTGATATGTATATATGTATACATATGTGTATATATATGTATACATATATGTATGTATGTGTATATATGTTTACATATGTGTATGTACATGCATATATGTATACATATATGTATGTGTGTGTATATATTTATACATATATGTATGGATGTATACTGACAGCAGAGGGAGGTCTGACGGCCTCATTGAGCATTTGCTGACAGACAGAGATGATGGTTTGTCCCAGAGCATCCCCCGTAGAGACTCTGCTGGAGCCGTTTCCTGTGTGGAAATACTTAATGCATAGTCTGCACTAAGGCCACACGTGCATTTGAAAATAACAGTGATCACACAAACAGCTGCTCTACACGTGATGCCTCCTCATTAAAGCAGATGTTTAAATGCTTCTGTGCATAAATATTCCTAATTCCTGTGTTTGTAGATGTGAAAGACCCTGTGCCGTTCATCTGCAGTAGTTGTTCTGTTTACTTGGTCATGAGCGTTGTACATAAATCCTGGAGCCTTATTATTGTGAGGTGAAAGTATCAGACTCAGCCATAGCTTCATCCAGTCCATGTGCTGGTCAAGCATCTATTGATGGTGCAGATTGACAGCTACGTTTCCATTTGCCTTTTCCTTTATTAGTCCCACAGTGGGGAAATTCCAATCTTGCACCGCACAGTTAAAGAACAGAAGGAAAATGGTACATGCAATAAAACAAGATAATAGATAAATAGCTTAAAATTATTTAAAAAATAGACTTAAAAAATAAACTAAAAATAGACTCTAATGTAACATCTCCGTAACGTGACTTGAGTATTGCACATAGGTATGGATGAATGACACATGTTCAGTATTAACAGTGTTCATTGTACAGTCTGACAGCAGCAGGAAAGACCTGTGAAACCTCTCCTTCACACAGCGAGGGTGAGTCAGTCTGTCACTGAAGCTGCTCTCCAGGACAGACAGAGCGTCCTGCAGGGGGTGAGACTCATGGCCCAGCATAGGAAAGACCTTAGTTCACTGAGGGGGCAGTAGAGTGGCGTCTGTGGAAGTCCACCACCATCTCTTTGGTCTTCCCTGCATTAATGATGAAGTCTGCCCCAGGACAGCTGTGGCTAAAGTGACTTAAAAACACTTATTATGAGTGAAATTGTAAAACAACTTTGTGCTGAACTATTATCACTTCAATCACATTTATACTCAAATCTAATGGAGCTGGAATATTAGGGTCCATGATTTCGGACAGTGGCCTCTGGTTGACTGGTCTGATGGTGTAGTATTATCTCTAGCCTGAACCATAGAGACGGGTCCTGGAGCATTCTGTAACTCTCCTTCATGCTCTCACCATCAGCTGTCGGCATAGCAACCGCGTCACCAGGGTTGCTAGGATATGAGCCACGCAAACAGTACATCCCTGTCTCCCACGGATGAATACGTTCGCTGTGTGGCAGATTTAGTTAATCAATACATGTCAGATTTCCTCCTACACTCGGGGCGTTAGCACGAGCGCCTCTGAAGTACAGCAAACTCAACAGTGAAACAATGCAACAAACTGCTGTGTTTTATAACAGAGTAAGGTCAGTACAATAAAAAACATCCAAAATGAAAGAAAGATGTTTTTATTTTGTTGTTTATATTTTATGGCTAAAAGTTTCACACTGTGGCTTTAATACAAACTAAATTAATTTTCTAAAATAAACCAGTGGAACCAGGCAAATTCTCATCTAAGTCGCCTCGCCTCACCTGAGGCGGGTGGTCCAGCAGAACTGAGGCCTGTGTCGTGTTTAGTTTAAATGGGTCAAAGTTGTGTCTTACGACCTTTGACCTTCAGCTTCCAGTAGATTTACATTTTATGCAAACCGATCTGACGAGTCTGTAGAGCACTGCTGGCATTTCAGCTGAAAGAAACCATACCAATGACAGAGGACTGGTTGAGTGAGGCAGTGAAGAGGAGAAGGACATGCTGAGGTGGTTGGTGGTTTTGCTGCTGTGTTGAAGTCGGAAGCAGAGGAGGATTGCAGAATGCAGAAAGAGTGCATTTATAGTGTGTGTGAATACATGGAGATGTAATGTGACAGGATTTTGTATGTTGCCAAAGGACACAACAACAGTATGAAGTGAGTGTGGAGATTCAACCATCAGCAGAACTACAGCTGCCCTGCATTTTTCTCTCAAATGTTTGTATCTTGACTTTTAAGTTTTAAAGGTGCACTGTGTAACTTCTCTGGCAGCCGCCTACGTGCTTATCTTCATAGAGATATTATTACTTTGCATAGAATGTTCCGCAGTGTTCTACAGTATAGCAGCTCCATGTGTGGTCTGGTATCTCCAGCAGGTGACACCACCAGGCCAAGTTACTGGTCAGATCTTTGGAGAGGCAAGCCCACTCACAATACAACGCATGTTTTCCAAGTTTTTTTTAACAATAAAACCTGTAATATAATGAAAATGACAGGTTTAATACACAGACTGTAATAGAAGTGGACCGAGTGACTGAGTTACTATTGTGTCTGATTTACAGGCACAATAGTGAAATAAAAAAAACAGGATCACATAGAGCTGGTTAATGCGAACATTTAAAAAACCAAAATGACGAGTCTGACAGCAGCAGTTACAGAGAGAGGGGACACAGTTTTTACATAAAAAGTAAATTGGAGCCAGAGTTGACCATGCTGACCTCCTGTTTGGAACGTGGAGGCTAGCAGGTTAGCTATGTCCATTTATATCTACAGCAGGGGTCACCAACATTTTTTAAACTGAGAGCTACTTCATGGGTAGTGAGTCATATGAAGGGCGACCAGTTTGATACGCTCTTCTGAAATAACAAATTTGCTCAGTTTGCCTTTAGTTATACATTATTAATAATGATTAATGATAACACTGGTCAACACCAAATTTATTGTTTAAGTTTTTTTTAGCTGATTTAGGATAATTTTGATGTGCTGAATCCAAAAATCACATACACTTACAATTTTTTTTTTTTTTTACCCAGTGTAATCATCTATGTGAAGACACTGATCACGTTCATCAATATTCAGCACTTTAACTTTATTAATTTTAGCAATTGTTAAATTTTCAGATGACACTTACATCACTACATCTCATAGGAAAATGTCCTATTTTCACCAGCCACTGACAAACCTTTTTAACAAAACATGTTGCACCACATTTCAAAAAGTTATCAATTATGTAATGTTAAAGAAAAATCAGCTTACATATTTCTAAATAAATCTCGTTTGCTTTTTGTGACTTTTTCGTTGGTCTCGTGAAAAAAGACTGTTGCTTACGCAAACCTGCTTTTAGTTGCCCATAGTGTACTTCCTGGTGGGTAGTTAGCATGGAGCTTTTGTGACACATAGTGAAGTGTCCCTCCACATTGTGCCACTTTGCCGTCGCCACAGTTGCCCCACACAGTCTTTTACAGTTGCAAAACTACATTCAGCGTGCATCTTCACAGCGCTCGCTAGCTGAGCACTGGTTTTGTCACGCATGCACAATATTTACCTTTGAACTGAGTAGGTCAGAGTTCACCTTAACTTATCTAAACTTCATATATAATGAACATATTTTTAAGATATTGTCATTTTAAAATATATATAAATGCAAGGGAAATTAAAAAATAGTAGCTATCGTAACGGCAGGTGCAGGAGCGGACCAAGGAATGCAGACTCTGTAGTGTTATGTAGAATCAGGAACGAGTGGTTAAAAGGTCTTGTAGGCTTTTAATGCTGAACATAACACTTAGCACTCACATTGCGCTGTTACCTTATTCTAGCCATGCTACAGGAAGATGTAGATACATTCTATATTCGGCGATTCACAGTTGTAATATTAATACACATAAAATAGTGCCATTACATTACATCACCCTTTCTTTGTCTTTTAAGACTTAGTAGTAGGTTAGTACATATACAGTGCTTCAGTATGCATAAGTGCAAAATTTATGCCATAACTTGCTCTGAACCATGGAGACTAACACAAAATGCATTTACCTTAGTGCAACTTCTTTCGATAAACATCATATAGGCTCAACTGCAAACACTTGGAACAATAGTCTAGCAGCATATTTTACATAACATAGTCTGCATATTTGCTAGGTGGTTTTACAACTCTACCACTGGAAGTTTTATGGACTGGAGTCCCAAGTGAACTATACTTCTTTGGATCAGATAGATCAGTTGTTGGATCCAGTGATGAAGGAGATGAGTGTGGCTCTCCATCACTATCGACCGGTTGTTGTCCCTCTTTCGCAGGTGTGGCTGGGATACCAAAGATGGGTTTTAGATGACGGCGGTTCCTCCTCAGTACTCCTCCCTCTGTTTGAACCAAGTATGATCTCAGTGAATCACACTGCTGCAGGACAGTAGCTGGTTTCATCCATCCTTTTTCACCGTCCAGTTTCACTGCAACACCGAGCCCTGGTTGAAGTTCTGGTCATGGTTTGGTACCATGCCTGTTGTTGTAGGTGCTTTTGTAGTTCTCTTTCATTCTCACATCAGTCTGTCTTACAAGCTGAAAGTCAGGCTTGGAGCTTTGTTTCCAAGGTCGGGATTGTCGTTCTGATCTGTCTGCCTAACATGAGTTGAGCTGGGCTCACTCCAGTGACTTGTATGGGAGTCGACCTATAGATCATGAGCGCCAAAAAGGGATCAGACTGTCTCAAAATGCGTTTAGCTGTCTGTACAGCTCTCTCGGCCTCACCATTAGCCTGTGGGTAGTGAGGGCTAGTTGTAATATGCTTTATATCATAGTCCTTGACAAACTGTAGAAAGGTTCTCCCTGAAAACTGGGGACCATTGTCAGTAACAAGTTCATTTGGACATCCCCATCTCGCACAGATGTTTTTGAGGTTTGCAATCGTGGTTGTTTTTCAGGTGGGCCAGTTCTATGTAGCGGGAAAAATAGTCAACAACCACTAAGTAGTTCTGCTTGTTTAGTTCACAAATGTCCGCTGCTACTCTTTCCCATGGACAACTAGGTAGCACTGTAGTGAGTAAAGGTTCTCTTTTCTGGCTAGGTTTGGATTCTTGGCAATGCACACAAGTATTGACCATCTGCCTGATCTCGGTGCTTAGTCCTGGCCACCACACACTACACTTTGCTCTTTCTCTGCACTTCACGATACCTTGATGTCCGTCATGAATGCGCTGCAAAATCTCTGGCCTTAACTGTTGTGGCACAACTATTCTGTCATTGTACAACACCAAGCCGTTTGACACTGTGAGGGAATGTCTGTTAGTGTAGTAAGGTTTTACCTTTGGTGGAACTTTAGCTATATACTGGGGCCAACCTGCCTGGATGAAGTTCTGTATAGTTTGAAGTTCTGCATCTAGTAGGGTCATTTGTTTGACCAAATCCAACTTTGTTGAAGAAATGGGCCATACGGTCTGCATCTCGTTTTCATGTGCCTCTATTTCCTCTAACAGTTCAGCTATTTCATGTGTTACAGCTGCTTGGGGATGACGTGAAAGAGTATCTGCAACCACTAGTTCTTTGCCAGGTACATACACAGCTGTGGGGTTGTACCTCATCATTCTCAACAACAGTCTTTGACACCTTAGTGGCACAGAATCAAGATCTTTGCTGTTTATTAGTGGTATCAATGGCTTGTGATCACTCTGAAGAATAAAGGAGTCTAAATCATAAAGGTATCTGCTGAATTTCTCGCATGCCCAGACTGCCGCAAGACACTCCTTTTCGATTTGAGCGTAACGTCGCTCTGCCTCGGTGAGTGTTCTGGAACAAAAACTCACTGGTTTCAACTGTCCATTGTGATCTTGGAGCAACACACCACCTAACCCATTACTGCTAGCGTCTGCACTGACGACAGTTGGCTTAGTTATATCAAAGAATGTTAGTACAGGAGAATTTGTGACAAGCTCTTTCACTCTGCTGAACGCATTTTCTTGAGCGGCATCCCAAGTCCACGTCACCTCATATTTGAGTAGGTCATTAAGTGGTTTATTGACTTCAGAAAGGTTTGGTAGGTATCTGCCTAGATAGTGAATCATTCCAAGGACCCGCCTCAACTCCGAAACATTCTTTGGTGTCTCGAAGTCAGTGACTTCTTTCACTTTTGCTTTGTCCGGTCTGATGCCATAATCATCAATACAATGTCCAAGGTAGTTGAGTTGGTGTTGCTGCAAAAGGCATTTTTCATGGTTAAGCTTTAGCCCCGCATCTTTAAGAGTTTTTAGAGTCTTTTGTAACCTCACCTCATGTTTCTCGGGTGTGTTTGAGTAGACTAAAATGTCATCCATGTAGACTGCTACTCCATCATGCCCTTTCAAAAGTTCTGTCATCTCTCGTTGAAAGATTTCTGGAGCGCTGGTGATCCCGAATGGTAATCTGTTAAAGTAGTACCTACCAAAGGGGGTTATAAAGGTAGTCAACTTTGCGCTGTCTGGATCAAGTGGTATTTGCCAGAAACCACTTGCAGCATCTAGCAGGGAAAACACTTTGGAACCTGCTAGTTTTGGCAAAATGTCATCAACAGTGGGTAAGACATATTTCTCTCTTTTTACTGCTTTGTTGAGCATTTTGAGGTCTACACAGATTCTTAGTTGTTCTTTGTTCGTCTTTGGTACAGGAACCATTGGTGCACACCACTCCGTAGGTTCCGATATAGGCTGAATCACCCCACAGTCCACCATATGATCCAACTCCCTTTTCACTTTAGGCAGCATGGGCACCGACACTCTCCTAGCGGTTGTCACACTGTAGGGAACTGCATTTTGATAGGCTTTATTTTCAATTTGCCAACATCACTGGGACAAGAGTCATTGTTTCGTGCAGAAGCTTTTATCTCTTCCATGCGCTTTATCAGGCCCATAGCAACTGCGACATTGCGACTTAATAGGTGGCTGCTTTGTGGACCCCTGATCACGTTAACTTTGAATCTGAATGTTTTCTCGTTTCTCATTGTTGTGGCTATGAAATAACCTAAACAGTTCAAACTGCCTCCAGGACTTTCCTACTTGTTTGTTAGCTTTCTCAGTTTTGGCTTGTAAGCAAGTTCGTTAAATGTCTTTTACTGGTATAACACTTGTGTCTGCCCCTGAGTCAATCTTCAAAATTACCTATGTACCTTGGATTGGCAACTTTACAGTCCATGCCTTTGTGGAATCTTCTATCTCTGTGATTCCTCCCAGGAAGTAATTTGGACTGCTCTCATTTGTTTGTTTGGGTGCAGTAACCTCATTGACCACACTGGAGCGACAAACTACTGCAAAGTGTCTGAGTTTCATACAACTTCTACATTCTGCACTGCGTGCTGGGCACTTGTCGTTCTTTTGATGCATACAGCCACATCTTGTACATCTGGGCCCTTTGCTCTCATGTAGATGTGATTTTGTTTTTATGTGCTGTGCTTTACTCACATGGCTCTCACTTTGCCTTTGTTTGTCTCTGTATGACTGGCGTTTGGATACTTAGATGCACATAGATACACATACACATACACATAGATGCGCACTAGCATTAACGCCTTGTTCGCTAACGTGTTGTTTCACTTGCTCCGACTGCCTCACGAGTTCCACTGTTTGTTGAGGGTTAAGTCAGGCATCATTTGTAGCTTCTCAGACAGTTCTTTATCTTGGATTCCTATGACCAATCTGTCGCAGATGTTTTCCTCTTTTACCTCACCAAATGCACAGGTGTTTGCCAACTCGTGTAGTGTTCGGATGTATTCCTCCGCCGTTTCTCCAGTTCTTTGAATGCGTTGATGAAAACGAGCTCTTTCGTGAATTGTGTTTACTTTAGGGACAAAATAGTTGTCTAGTTTCTCTAAGACGATCTCATATTCATCCTCATCTTCCCCTTCCTCAAAGGTGAATGTCTTGTACACTTGTTCCGCTTCCTTTCCGAGCGAGTACAGCAGTGTACAGACCTGGACATCTCCGTCCTCAAGGTTGAGCTTCGTTGCTGTTCAGTAGCGCTGAAATCGCTGCCGCCACTCTGACCAATACTCCGGCCGCGAAAAATCAAAAGTTTCTGGAGGTGGGAATTTCGCCATCTTCCGACGTCTTCTGACACCATGTAGTGTTATGTAGAATCAGGAACGAGTGGTTAAAAGGTCTTGTAGGCTTTTAGTGCTGAACATAACACTTAGCACTCACATTGCGCTGTTACCTTATTCTAGCCATGCTACAGGAAGATGTAGATCCATTCTATATCCGGCGATTCACAGTTGTAGTATTAATACACATAAAATAGTGCCATTACATTACAGACTCGGGGCAATTTTACAGTGTTTATTTACAGTTTGTGAAATAACAAGAGTCAATAGTTCAAACACACGGGAGGCAAACCAGGTGGGCGTAGTGGTGAGCAGGAACAGGGAAAACCAGGAACGGGCGAGAACAGGATCGGGCACGGGACCAGAGCAAGCCAAGTGGGGGTAGTCCAGAGCGGACACAGAGACAACCAGGGCTGGAGCAAGACAGGACCGGAGACGAGACCAGGGAGGGCCGAGCAGGAGTAATTCAGAGAGTGGGAACCAGGGCAGGAGACGGGAAGTAAGCCGGAGACCAAGACAGGGCAGGAGACAAAGACAAGGGATGGACTGTACCGGAGCTGGAGCGCAGGGTCAGGAGCAGGAACGAGCGAGAGAGCAGGAATCTGGGAAGCAGCAAAATCCGGTAAGACACGAGTAGGCAGGCAACAAGATACAAACTTGAACAGGAACATTCACGTTTACACGCGGGCGGTCTGGCTCCGAGTGCCTTCTGCCGAGCCCTCATATACTCGACAGCAGATGGTGATGACTGCGCTAATGCGCTCCAGGTGCGCACGGGAGGAGTAGGAACTCCTCCCAGCTCCAGATTCAGACAGGTAGGGGAGGGGGAGAGCACACAGGGAGACAGAAAATGCAGGCATCATGACAGTAGCATAATAAAATTCAATTTTAGATTAAGCTCATTAGTGAGTTATACTATTATTGCGGGTGCCTCATGTAGTCCTTGAGTCAAACTAACCTGTCTCACGAACCAGCTCACGTTCCCCATTAGTGGGTGAACAATCCAACACTTGGTAAATTCTGCTTCACAATGATAGGAAGAGCCGACATCGAAGGATCATCGAAGGGCACCGTGTTGTAACCCCTGATTTACAGTCTGATGGTTTGATACCACACTGGACAAATTCAAGTCAAAGGTCTTAAAATGTTCGTCTTAACCCACTGTACATGATCCTGGGGTTTTTATTTCACTATTGTGTCTGTAAATCAACATATGAACATTAATGAAAGACAAATCAGGTGATTTCTTTCCCCGAGGTCACTCCTGCTAGCATTAGCAGCAGGGTTGATTGACAGTATTGCTAAGCGCACGCTCCCTGCTAAACCAGCGGTGTAGGCAGAAAGGGGTATTACTTTCAACAACCTTGCCCCTGATTGGCTCTTTGGTTGCTATGATACTCGTGGTTGGAATTCCAAATGTGGAACTCTGCTCCAAATTCACCCCTATAACTGCTCCAGCCTCGATGAGCTTCATTTGGAGCCGAACACTGTGGTGACGTCACACTCAGTCACTTCTTTATACTTCTTCTGTAGTTTAAATTCAAAATTATTATTATTTGTGTAAATGAGCTGACTGGTGTCAGCATGACTTGGATCCAGATATTACATACGTTGAAAGCCACACTGTGAAACATTTCAAGGTTCATGTAGACAGGTTTGTGTGTGTGTGTGTGTGTGTGTGTGTGTGTGTGTGTGGGGGTGTGTGTGTGTGTGTGTGTGTGTGTGTGTGTGTACTAGTCTGTGTGTCTTATATTTGTGAAAGATGCAGCTCAACATCATTATAAACAGATTCAGGAAAGGGTCATTTCTGTCAATGGGACTTTTTTTTAATATCGATACCTGTGAAAAATGAGAATCTAGTTTCGCTATTAGTTTTAGTATTGATTAGTTTCAGATTTTTGATACTTTGGACAGCTCTTGACTTTGGACATCCCTTGACACAATTGATTAGAGGTGAATTGGTAGATCTAACAAGCTCAGACAGAAAGTTAAGATTGAGCAGTTATAGTTTAAATACTCTGTGTCTTAGAGTACTCTGTACTTTGTATGTCTTAGAGTATTATGTACTCTGTAATAATTGCTGTATAGATGCCATCTAATTCTAATAGGTCACTGTCCTGCCCAAGGGAACACTGACAATAATAAGTCTCAAAGTGAAAATTGAACCACCAGTCCTAAGTTTTAAAGTTTTAAGTGCATGTAAACCATAGACTGCATATATAAATGGACATAGCTAACCGACTAGCCACACTGTGGGCTGCTGTGGGCCTGCACTGATGTTTACATCAGGCAGTAGGACAGTCATCACTATCTCCACATCCACAGTTGTTCTAAAGTGTGTCAGGTTAAATGCATTAGTTCTATATTCATTTGGTTCATTCTTCAGTTCTGATCTAATTTAAGGCAATTGAAATCTCATTGGCTTTGTTTGTGCAGTGGTTTTAAACGAGATTGAGGCTGGTTTGATTTGGCACAATGCTGTTCCGATGGCTTTTCCAGACTCCTGTGGCTTCACCCTGAGCACAAACATAAAATCCACCTCCGTTCTGAAATAAAATGTGATGGATGAGATTTCAGACAAATGTGAAGTTGGATGCTTCATTGGGGACTGTGGTCTGAGACTCTGATCTAACACCCTGATCTAACACTCTAGTCTAACACTGATTTAGTGCGGGGTTAGCACTAAAATCTAACCCCCACACTAACCCCACATTATCCCACAGTAAAGCCCACACTAACCCCACACTAAACCCACACTAAACCCCACACTAACCCCACACTAACACCACACTAAATTCCATTGCTTTATGGTTTGAAGGAGTTTCGCTGAATCAATCAATAATTCCATCTCACTTATTGAAAGTGACCTGGAGGTCAGAGGTCACCAGGACTTCATCAAAAAGAGGAGATGAACAAAGGTCAGAGGTCAATGGCTACAGAAGCTTAATGAACCCTGTAGTGCTGGTCGCTCATTTGAAAAATGCCAGATGTACAGTTTTTGTGTAATACTGTTTCTCAACTTTACCTGAATAATATAAAAAACAAAACAATATTAAAGTAATTAAATAATATCCACATTAATATTGAAATGATGTTTATGTAGTTAGACATTTTACAATCCATCAATATAAAGACAGTAAAGATGGACAGAGATTTTTTTTTTTCATGGACGATATCACTGTTTAGAATCCAAAGCAGCCACCGGGCATAAGCTTTGTCGATATTTTTGAAAATTTACGTAAACTATGTAATTTAAATTCATAGGTACGCTTCTGGCTCCAATTCACTTTCTGTGTAAAAACTGTGACTCCTCTCTCTGTAACTGCTGCTGTCAGACTCGTCATTTTGGTCTTAAATGTTCGTATTAACCCGCTCTACATGATACTGGGTTTTTATTTCACTATTGTGTCTGTAAATCAAGATGTGGACATTAATAACACCCAAAGGACAAAACCCCGAGCCATAAACAAAGTAATGGTTGGTGGTCTACTCCATTCAGTGTAGTGAAGAGTGCAGTGAGCTTTACACTGGAGAAACTAAACAGTCCAACACGTCATAAGAGAATGTTCAACACCGTTGAGAGAGCTCCTCTGGACCCCAGTCAGCTGTAAATGTTCATCTTAAAGATTCATCTTAAACCACTCCTTTGAAGATAGTGAGGTACAGATCTTAGCCAGGGAAAAATAAATGGTTTGAGAGGGGAGTTAAAGAAGCTATTTTTGTTAGGAAAGACAATCCTTCCTTAAACATGTGTGGGCCTTAGCCATAATCTCTCCCACATCTATAACTCCACCCCCAGACCCCCCAAAAATCAAGGAAAACCAAGGAAATGATAGTGCTAGCCAGGATGCTAATAGGTATAAAATCACTCATTGGGGGCTTGAATGACTATGCTAAGTAAGACTCAGGCAGAGTGCATCTTTAGGGTAGTGCAATAGATGTTTTTAGTTTCAGTGTAGTTAGCTCCACCTTTCAGACAGATATAAGGCAGTGTCCAGCAGTAATCTGAACAGAACTGAAGAAGCAACTTGGATGAGCAGCCAAATGTCTTCACTCCTCCCCTATTTGTCCAGTGACAGATTTTATTTTTCTTTTGCTTTGGATCAGACCTGGATGACTGAGGGATTATACAGTCCCACAGATAAAGAGCTGTCATTTCTTTATAGCTTCATTATAGCTTTATTTAACTGCACCAACAAAAACTATCAGCAAATACATATTAAAAGTGCACTCTGTAACTTTTTCATCTTGTCTCCATGGAGATGTTAATGCTTGGTAAGTGACCCCACAAGGCCAAGTTCCAGGTCAGATCTGTGGAACGGCAGCCCCGCTCTCTGAAGAGTAAATGTAATGCTGTATACTGTGGAACATTCCAGGCAAAACAATAACATCTCCATGGAGACAAGCAGGTAGTACCCAGAAAAGTTACATGGTGCATCTTTAAGCTTGTTCATGTTGCATAAATGATATAATTAAAGGAGCATTACCACATCCCTGGCTCTGTCTCTGTTCCTTTTGGACACAGGCCTTTGACAGTCTGTGCTCTATTATCACACCTCAGTTGTTTTGGTCTCTTCTTGTTCTGCTCTGGCAGCATCTCCTCGTCCAGCTTGGGTCACTGTGAAGTTTGTGAAGGAATAAAGGTGTTTGTGCTTCAAACAGCAGAGTGTTTAAATTTTACATTTTTGAACCAAAGTAAGTTCACAGTTAGCTTCGAGGTTTTAGACGCAGACAACCATGTGATGTATTAAAACTTCTGTTTGTTCGTTCAAAACTTTGACATGAATCTCTTCTTCTGTCATTTCTTATTCTCTGATTTCAGGCATACTTGCGCTCAGCAGATGTCAAGATTCTGCAGCAGCTGTTGGCAGTGCACGAGGGCATCGAGGCTGTGAAGTGGCTCCTGGAGGAGAGGAGCACGCTGACCAGCCGTTGCAGCAGTCTGACCAGCAGTCAGTACAGCCTGGGCGAGGGGCCGGATACCTCCTGGAGAGGTTCCTGGACCAGCCTCCAAGACCCCAATGACAAACTGGACAACATCTCCATCGGAAGCTATCTAGACACGCTCGCTGACGACATGGATGAATACTGCCCCTCCAGCTCTGATCAGTCCTTATTATGCTCGTCAACGCCGCAAGCTTCTGAGGTAACTGTGGCAGGAAGGACATTGCAGAAAAGTGGTCTGAAAGCTAGCGAAAATGGGAGTGGCGTTAGCGTAGCAACTCTAAAACCTACGGCTACAATCAGACCCAGAATGGACAGTCCCAAGCGTGTAAGCTCGCCCCCAGCCTGGCAGAGGAAGACCCCAGAATCTTCAGCCAAAAACAGCCCAGTAAAACTGCAATCGCAGCTCAACAAAGCTAACGGTGTGCTAGCGGACAAGAGCGGAACTGCTACTGCTAACACCGGAGCTACTGGTGTACATACGGGGAGTCCTCGGCACAGTAACCAAAGTCCGAACCACAAACCTTTCCCCAATGGAAAGATAGACACAGATGATTCCTGCAAACTCAACGGTAAAAACATCCATCTGGAGTATGATGCACACTGGCGCTGGGTCCAGTCCCAAGAAGACGTGACATTTTTGTGAAAAATTAAACAATAATCAGGGCTGAAGCCGACGAGACTTTAGGGTCAGAGACTAAAGCTGATGAGGCTTTGGCATCAGAGACTCCAGAGACAAACTGAACCTGCTGTTTGAAATATACAGAGAAATATATCAGTTTATGAATGAAAAGCCTTTTTGTGTCACTGCACTAACTCAAACATGATGTCACAAATAAAGCTGCACTACGCACTTTTCAGGTGGAGAGTTCACCACCTGCTTGTCCCCATGGAGATGTTATTGCATTGCCTGAAATGTTCCAGAATATGGCATTTAACCAACCCAAGCTAAGTTATGATATATTTGTTTGTTAATAAAAACACCAGTTATTGCAAAAAAATGTGAGGTACAGAAGTGTAATGCCGTACTGTGGAGCATTTTAGGAAATAATATCTTCATCAGACAAGCAGGTGGCACCCCTTTATCAGAGAAGTTACATACTGCACCTTTAAACCAGATGCACATGACCCTAACCCCTGACCCTAACCTAACCCATAGACTGTATATAAATGGACATAGCTAACCTGCTAGCCCGCGCGTTCCAAATACAAAGTGGTCATTGGCGCATGATCCATCGACTCTGGCTCCAATTCACTTTACATTGAAAAACTGTGTCCCCTCTCTGTTGCTGTCAGACTCATCATTTTGGTCTTAAAATGTTCGTATTAACCTGCTCTACATGATCCTGGGTTATTTCACTATTGTGTCTGTAAATCTAAATATGAACAGTAGTAAGAGACAAATCCGGCGCATTTTTTGACCTCCCCGAGGTCTAGCATTAGCAACAGGTTTGATTCAAAGCATTGCTAAGCTCCGCTCTCTGCTAAGCCAGCAGTGCGGATGCGAAGGGTCATTACCTTCATCAGCCTCGCTCCTGATTGGCTCTTTGGTTGCTATGATACTCTCAGTCAGAATCCCAAAGATGGAACTGGGGTCCACATTAGCTTCATTTGACTGGAGCCGAACTCTGGGTGACGTCACACTCACTTAGTCCACTTCTTTATACAGTTTGTGCCCTAACCCTGACCTTACCCCTGACCCCTAACGCTGATCCTAACCATGACCCCTAACCCTGACCCTAACCCTAATACTGAGCCTAACCCTGACCCAAACCTGCACAGTCTAATCTACAGAAATACTTTTAAAGGTCTATGTCACAGTTTTCTCAGGGTGCTGTAACATTCCCTGATATTTATTTACTTTGTTCCCAGAGGAGGAGAAGCAGATGGGATAGGTGACTTTTGACCTTTGTTTCTCTGTAGTGACATATATGCCCCTTATGCATGAGGTCACTATGCTCTATGTAAAAGCAAATGGAAAAATCATAAACATTGTCCTTCGTGATTGGATTAAGTCCCACAGTTAATTTTTACACAAATGGTGGCACAGCTTTTAGAAATATGCTTTCATAATCAACATTTTATTATCTAGAACAAAAAAATCTCAGTTTGAAAAATCCTACAACACAGATGTGTTGTCACCGGAGCAAGTCTAATCTGACGTATATTTGTATAAACATATTGAGATGTATCCAGACCAAGACCTGACGAATGCTGTAGATGAGAAATATTATCTCCACAGTTTCTTAAGCTGCAGTAGAACCAATAGAAGCAAATGCAACTCCAGCATTGAAGTGTGATGTGCCTCTGGTGCAGTGCCTTCAGGGGTCAGTCTGCAGTTTTGTATTTGCTCTATAGAAATAAATCTCCTCCACTGAGTTTAAATGAGCGAGTGTCATGTCGTTATAAATGAGAGAGAGTGTTTTATTATTACATGGAATGAAGAAGTGGCCAATCAGCTTCACCCACAGACATAAATAAATGGATGAAGCTAACCTGCTAGCAGCCGCGCTCCAAACAGGAAGTGATCATGGGGTGCACTTCCGGCTCCACGGACTAAAAACTGCGTCCCCTCTCTCTGTAATTGCTGCTGTCAGACTCATCATTTTGGTCTTAAATGTTCAAATTAACCTGCTTTACGTGATCCTGTTTTTTAATTTCACTATTGTGTCTGTAAATCAAGATATGAACATTAATGAAACAAATCAGGCACCTTCTTTCTTTCTAGATTTCTGTGGGCAGGAAGGGGCGTTACCTTCCACAGCATCGCTCTGGATTGGCTGTTTGGTTGCTATGATACTCATGGTCAGAATTTCAAATATGGAACTGGGCTCCAGATTGGCCGCTATAACTGCTCTTGATGAGCTTTTTTTGGAGCTGAACGCTGCGGTGACATCACACTTACTCACTTCTTTACACAGTCGGTGGCTTCAACCCAAAACCCGCTCGTTTGATAAAAGGGGAGGACTGTTTGGCCAAATTCAGACTATTTTATCATTAAATTCAAATCAACCCCTTTGACTCTGTGTGTTTGGATATCCAGAGTCTCATAAGGAAGGGCATCTAACATAAAGAGACAGATGAGTCGCTATGGAAGAACTTACATTTGTATGATTTTCAATATGTTTTTTATCACGTCCACCAGTCTCAAGGGCAGCTGTGTGTCTTAAATTTGCATGATCCTATGATCCTCGTGGACATAATGTAAATCAGGAGCTGCGTTTGGAACCTGCCCTCAAATCTAATCTCTTACTTTTCACGTAAATGTTGTAACTGATTTGGAGCTGCTGCCGCTCTGCTGTCCAAGTGTCTTTGTAACTGGCTGAGTATTTGAACCTTTGTAGCTTCTTCTAAATGGCAGATGGTCCTGTTCTGCGTATGCTCTGCCTGTGCCCCTCCCACACAGACCTGTTGTAATGATGAGCTCAACTTATTTTTGCCTATAAATGGCTCTAGTACCAGACCATACATGTGTTTTGTTTTATTGGCCAAACTATGCAAAGGACGTCTGTGTGTTTGCTCAAGGGTTTGATGACATAAGCAGAAGAAACAGCTCATGTCGTCTGGTTTGGTCGTCTGTTTGTGGAACCTCATTTAAAGGTGCTGTGCCAGATTCTTTCCATGTGTTTGAGCTAAATGTGTCTCACCCCACTACAGATGTATGCATAAGGTCTTCAGATCAAAATAAGCCAGTTGCGTACTGCATCTAATTAGAAAGCGTTTTATTGTCCAATAATCAGGAAGTCCATATTACCATGCTAGTTGTTTTTAGCTTTACCACCACAGCAAAACTCCGGTCTCTGAGAGTTGTGAAAAGTGCTTATAAACTCATCATGGTGCATCATTAGGATGGTCTGAAAGCATAAGGTCTGACACAGAGAGGAGTAACTTTGGACCACTGCAAACTGCTTAAAATTTACTTTCACGTTTTAAATTGGGCACAGCCCTAAATGGGTCAAAGGTCTCACTGTCTGCAAGAAGAAGCAATCCTTGTCCTAGCCTTTGATTATGTAAGCAGAAGAAACAGCTAATAATAATATCTCTACGGTGTAAATTGCACAGAGGTATCACCCCTCTGCGTGCGCACAGAGGTATCACTCGTCTGTGTGCGGCAGTCAGCACAGAGGTATCACTCCTCTGCGTGCGCACAGAGGTATCACTCCTCTGCGTGCGCACACAGGTATCACTCCTCTGCGTGCGCACAGAGGTATCACTCCTCTGCGTGTGCACAGAGGTATCACTCCTCTGCGTGTGCACAGAGGTATCACTCCTCTGCGTGCGCACACAGGTATCACTCCTCTGCGTGCGCACAGAGGTATCACTCCTCTGTGTGCTGCAGAGTCAGTCCTTTTGTTTTAGTTTGACTGGCTCCAGCTATGGACTTGGTATTTTAAATAAATCGTGGTTTATGATAATTAAAAATAGATATTTTTGTTGTAGACGACATTCAAGTTTCATCTCAAACTGTTCCTTTTGCATCAGGAACAATCAGCTCTCTATTGTGTAACAGTGTTCTTTAACTGGACACTGATCAGACACTGTAAGGATATGGGACAGTGATTCTGAAACGTTTCACAACAAGTAGCACCTAAGGAAACCTGCTTTCTGAGTACCTCTATGAGGTCTAAACTAAGCTAAACCATGGAACTGGACTAAGGGAGTTCTAAGAAGTTCTAAACAAGGTCTGAAAAATATGAATAATATTCAGTCCAAATTTAAGCAGAGAGTTGGCAGAGGAGCCACTGAACTTTGGAAAGAGCTTCAGCAGTTTGAGAAACACTGATATGGAACATTTTAACAGAAGGTTTAACACTCTTCTCCAGAGCTGCTAGTTCAGATCCACTACAGAAAACATCAGTCTGAACTGGAAATCATTCTGTGCTCAACCCTGTGTAATGATCTGTATAATAAACCTACAGTATATAAATGACTCACAGACGCCACATGAAGCTCCTCACACGTTCAGAGCAGATTTCAAAACATCTGGGGAAGTATTTAAGCCTTCTCCTCATCATGTGCGTTAAGAGAACACTCATATCGCAGTGAGACCGTCTGCTTTGCTAGTTTGTGGTTTTCTTTCCAAATGAGCTGAGCCCTGTGGAGGACAGGAGTGCACCAGTGTGGAAGGAGGGCTGTAGCTCCTATGGCACACTATAGCACAACATAGTGCATGTCCAGTTTGTGTGAACAGTTTATTTTTAGCTTTATTTTAAATGTCAGTGCTTTATGTGATGAACAGTTTTATATAAACAGGAGGAGTTCATCTGATTTCCCTGATCTCTCTGTTTTATACCGATGGATTTCAGTCTGGTCCCTCGTCCTCTGTTGCGTCTCAAGCACAGTCAAACAGGATCGTCCAATCAGATCTGTTTATTTCAGTGACAGGTGTGAAATGAAGGAGCTCATTGGTCGCCTGTGATTAAAAAATAAAATCACATTTCTCTCCCCTCATATTCACAGAGTTCATGCTTCGCTTTTTGATTCTGCAGAAATCCTCCATGTTTTTCAGCTCCTGTGATGTTTTGGGGTTTTTTGCCTTTATTTTTCCAATATGGGACCATGCCTGTTTCTGATGGGCTAATCCAAAAAGTGACCGGCTTTGAGCATGT